>NW_022476038.1:13173-65911 GCF_009193645.1 Aspergillus pseudonomiae | reverse complement strand
AAAAAAAAAAAAAAAAAAAAAAAAAAAAAAAAAAAAAAAAAAAAAAAAAAAAAAAAAAAAAAAAAAAAAAAAAAAAAAAAAAAAAAAAAAAAGAAAGGAAAAGAGAACAAAGGGTTGGAATATACAAAAACACTCTAAAACTCGTGTGTCAAACTTGTTATCCAACAGGCCGGAGGGAGTTCAGTAGATAGAATCACTCGTCCATGGACTTGTTCAAGTCACCAGTATAGATCTGACCGGGGCGCCAGATTCTTGGGGGATTGCCTACGTCCGTGTCAGTAAAATGCTTCGGAAATAATCAGGGTAGAGTCTAGCATACCCATGGCCTCCCTCCAGTGGGCCATAAATCCTTGTGTACGAGAGAGGATCGACAGAGGCAGGATGAATTCGGGCGGGAAACCACTAAAACGCAGGATTAACACCACTATACTCCGAAGACTACAGGAAAAAGGAACATACAGAGCCTTGTAGACAAACGCGGCGAACAGATCTGCGTTGGGGCGGAGATTCCTGGACGTGAAGTACTCATCTTCGGAGGCAACACGGTCGACTTCGAACGCAACCTTCAGCAATGGGTCTTTCTCGACTTCCTCGGACAGCTCATTGAGAATTTGGCGAATGAAGACAAATCGAGGATCCGTCACACGATATACTCGGTGGCCGTAACCATACAGACGCTCCTTACCTGCCTTGACTCGTGCGATCTTAGCAGGTACATTGGCGATGGAGCCAATGCTCTCAATGTTCTTGTAAGCCACTTCAATGGCTCCGCCATGTAGAGGACCGTACAGTGCCGAGATGGCGGAGACCATGCAGGAGATGACATCCGGTAGGGCGGATGCGGTTTGCAGAAGGGCGGCGGTGGAGCAGGTCATTTCATGATCGGCAATCAGTACCCAGAGTCGCTCAATAGCATTCACGTATCGCGGATTTGGCAGACCAGTGGTCTCCTCAACATGACCAGTCATGAGCAGGAAGTTCTCGATGTACGAGAGCCCCGAGCGGGGTGGAGTGAAGTCGCGTCCGATGTGATGGCAGTATGCCGCCGCGGTCAACATAGACATGTTGGCCATGACCCGAATGATTTGCTGGTCGGCCAGCTCGGGATTATTCAAATAGATGGTCTTTCCCACATGAGCGGGGATCGCCTCCATATCACTGGACTGGAGTGCTGATAGACCGGCGATGACCATTCCCATGAGGGAACCATCTCGTCTGTTGAAGGTCAGCAGGGAGCACACATTGGAGAGATAATCTGGGAGAAGCCATACGGAAAGGATTTGATCACATTGAAGACAAACTCCTCAGGGACTGGAACCTGGTCGAGGCGCTGTTGAAGGGTTTCGGCCTCGGCGGCGGAGGGCCAGTGGCCCCAGATCAACAGATGCGCGGTATCGATAAACGTCTTGCGTCCGACGATGTCGTTGATGGAGTACCCACGGTACTGGATGGTACCCTTGAGTCCATCGATATAGGTGATCTTGCTGTGACTCACGGCGGTGTTGGAGTAGCCTGGGTCGTAAACCCGCAGCCCATTCTCCGTCTGGTTGGCAGGGTAGGCTTTATCTTCTGGTGCGGTGACCTTCTTCAGGTCGCTGGCATTGATGGCATTGTTTTGAATGGGAATCGAGTAATAGGACCCAGTGCGGTCATCAATAATGTGTAGCGCTTCCCGCTTGGGCGAAGTCTCTTGGATGACGGTCATGATGGATGGGTTTAGTAGCAAATGAAAGGCGATGAGGATGTAATTGGGAGTCTATTTGTCGAGGTCTAGTAGTCTCAACCGGCCGTATTTATGTCATCAGAGTGGACAAGTGTATAGCCATGAATCGGAGCAATAATGTGCCCGACTTATACAGCAATGTAACTCGGATCGATTATGAATACAGGTTGGGAATGGCCTCGTGTGTGGATCTCGGCCAACGGCGGCCGATGCGCGATCCAACGACCTCCGGGGGGGTTCAGGGCCCGCTGTACGATAATCAGCCGTACCACTCTTATCTCAGGTTCGAGGCGGCTCCAAGGCCTATGGACAATGCATTAGCCATGATCCTTCCTGGCCCGTGTACCGGGGATTTTGACTCTACCATACGCCGGCTCGCTCTGACTACGTCGTTCCCACGGGAGCGCTGTACATGTGGCAATAAAAGGCCGATGGCACCGAAAGATGTTGCAAAAAGCCAAAAGATAACGTTATCTTTAGTGTCACCTTTATATTGTGAAGAATTCTATTTAGATGTTCATGCCCCATACCTTTAATATAATCACTTCTGTCTTGAGATAGCCACACGAACCACGAGAACGACGGTCACGACAACAAAAACGACAGCCACGCCAGCAGCAGACTGTATTCATTCTACAACAGCCATGGTTCAACGCAAGGAGCCACCGTCAGAGCAGCTTAGAGCCTACACATTACTCATTGAACTTTTGTCGTATGTGCCCTATCCCTGGAAACGTGTAACATGCTAACATATCATAGCTACCAATTTGCCTTTCCCGTTCGATGGTGAGACTTTCTCGTCGCCAAGATCACATCTACAAACTGACGCGGATGACCAGGATTGAGACACAAAATGATCTTATCCAGCGGAATAATACTATCCAGCGCTTCATTGAAGTGGGACCGTCCAATGTCTTAGCGAACATGGCGAAGAAGACTGCCAAGGGCCAGTACGGGGAAGAGGACCTGGTGCGCTGCATAGACCGTCAGTACCTATCGCACGCCGACGATGCCCAGCACATCTACTACCATTATGATGACGAGCCACCGGTGGAGAGCACTAAGGATGAGCTGGCCCAACCGGTTGCTTCTTCCACCTCCGCGCCGGCACCAGTAGCCATGCCTGCTGTGGCAGTCCAAGCAGCCCCCCAGCCAGCTGCCCAGCAAGCCGCCGCCGTGCCAGATGTCGACTTGAGCCCAATCGACGTTGTCATTTCCATAGTAGCTCAGAAGATCCGCAAAGCCTTTGATGAGGTACCTGCGGCTAAGTCTATCCGCGATCTATCTGCTGGTATGTTCTGTGTCTATGGCTGCCCATTGTGTGTTCGCTCTAACCCGATTAGGTAAATCCACATTACAGAATGAGCTCATCGGACAGCTAGATGCAGAGTTTCGCGGTCTGCCGGAGGGAAGTGAAGATCTCACGCTGGAAGCGCTGGCCACCCACTTCACGAATTTCTCTGGACAACCGGGAAAGGTGATGGGCGGACATGTGGATCGCCTCGTGGCTGCCCGTATGCCTGCAGGCTTCAATCAAGCCAAAATACGGGAATATCTCTCCTCAAACTGGGGGCTAGGTGCCAACCGGCAGACCGCCGTCTTATGCTTTGCAGTCACAATGGAACCAGCTGCCCGTCTTGCAGACGCCGGTCAGGCAACCCAGTTCCTAGACTCAGTGGTTAGCCGGTACGGCGGAAAGGCCGGTGTAACTTTACAGAAGAGGGCGGAGGGCGCCGCTTCACAGACGTCTGCTGTGGCCCAGGTCGACCTGGCTAGCATCGAAGCCCTCAAGAAAGATCAAAATGAGTACTTACACAAGCAGTTCCAGCTCCTGGCCAAGCATCTGGACTTGGATGGTGTGGCAGAGCCCAGTCAAGTACAGGTGCAAGGAGAGGAAGCGGATAAGCTGGATGAATGGGACGCAGAGTTTGATGAAGAGTTTCTCACTGGCATGCGCACAATCTTCGACCCGCGGAAGGCTCGTCGGTATGATTCATGGTGGAATACGGCCCGAGAGGACCTCATCGCTTTGTTGCACGACATCCGTCCTGTTACCGAGGACAAGGCCTCGCAGCGATACCAAAGTCTTGTGAACCGATGGTCACCGGAGCTAGAACAGATGCTAGACCAAACTGCCCAGGATAACAACATCAAGGAGAAGGCTGAGAAGCTGATCAAAGATGTTCGCGCTTCGGGCGTAGCCAATGGCCCCGTATTCCGTTATGCCCAGCCTGCTATGGCACCCGAGACAAAGGTTGATGCCAATGGGCGCATCCAGTACTCTGAGGTGCCTCGCCGCCAGGCCAACGGTGACAAGAATGTCTCCACCTTGAACTACGCACAGGTGGTTGCAGCTCCACACCGCAACGTGCCGTACGCGCACCTCCGCAGTCGAGCCGGCGTAGATTGGACGTATGATGCCCAGCTTACTGACATGTTCCTGAATACCCTATCCACCGGAGCCTCGAGCGGACTTTCGTTTGCTGGCAGAAGAGTGTTGGTGACCGGTGCTGGAGTTGGATCCATTGGAGCAGACATCGTGGCGGGTTTGCTTGCCGGTGGAGCTCGCGTCATTGTCACCACCAGTCGCCAGCCTTCAGATGTCGCTGTATCCTTCCGCCAGCTCTATGCGAAGGTCGGTGCACCCGGGTCAGAATTGATTGTCCTGCCATTCAACCAAGCCAGCAAGCGTGACTGCGAGGATCTGATCACGCACATCTACGACGAGCAGTCAGGATATGGATGGGATCTCGACTTTATCATCCCCTTTGCGGCCATCTCCGAAATCGGGCGACAGATTGACAAGATAGACGCCAAGTCAGAACTGGCCCATCGTGCCATGCTGGTTAATCTGCTCCGCTTGTTGGGATGCATTAAACAGCAGAAGGAGAAACGGGGCTTTGATTGTCGCCCGACAGGTGTCGTGCTGCCCTTGTCTCCTAACCATGGTAACTTCGGTGGAGATGGATTGTATTCCGAGTCGAAACTGGGACTGGAGACCCTCTTTAATCGCTTCCATTCTGAGGGCTGGTCAGAGTTCCTCTGCATCATTGGTGCCGTGATCGGCTGGACCCGCGGCACGGGCTTGATGAGCGCGAACAATATCGTCGCCCAGGGTATGGAGGATTCCTTGGACATCCTGACGTTTTCGGCCCCTGAGATGGCGTTCAACATTCTATCTCTCCTCTCAGGAGACATACTTGAAGTCGCGGACGACAAGCCAATTTATGCAGACCTAAGCGGAGGCCTTCAAGGGGTTAGCGACCTCAAGGAGAAAATTTCGGCGATCCGCAAAAAGATTGTCTCGCAAAGTCGAATCCGCCAGGCGCTGGTCGCTGAGAACCTGCATGAGCAAAAGGTTCTTCTCGGAACGAAGCCTGCTGAGGATTCTGTCCAGCCTCCTCTGAAACGCCGCTCTAACATCGAGCCGGCCTTCCCGCCTCTCTCAAGCTACAGCTCTGTAACCGCTGGACTCCAGTCCTTGCAGGGCATGATTGATCTATCTCGCACTGTGGTGGTGGTGGGCTATTCGGAGCTGGGCCCCTGGGGGTCTGCGCGTACGCGCTGGGAGATGGAGCACGGCGGTCGTCTGTCCCTGGAAGGATATACAGAACTGGCATGGATGATGGGCCTTGTTAAGCACTTTGACGGTGACCTGAAAGGCAAGCAATACACCGGTTGGGTGGATTCCAAGACAAAGGAACCGGTGGATGAGGCAGATATCGAGGAGAAGTATGGAGAGCATATCTTGGGCCACGCCGGTATTCGGGTTATAGAACCTGAGTTGTCGGAGGGGTATGATCCTGCCCAAAAGGAGATCATGCACGAAGTCGTTATCGATGAGGACCTTCCTCCCTTTGAAGCTCCCCAAGGTGTCGCCCAAGCATTTAAGCTGCGCCACGGGGATAAGGTCGTCTTGATGCCGATTGAAGCCTCCGAATCCGTCAAGGTCGTGGTCAAGAGTGGAGCGGTCTTCATGGTACCCAAGGCCATGGCATTCAATCGATTTGTCGCCGGTCAGCTCCCATCCGGGTGGGATCCAACTCGGTACGGTATTCCTGAGGACATCGTCTCCCAGGTGGACCCTATGACCGTCTATGTTCTATGCTGCGTATCCGAGGCCATGTATAGTGCTGGGCTGGAGGATCCCTTTGAGCTGTACCGCCACATCCACGTATCCGAGTTGGCCAACTGCGTCGGCACTGGGGCCGGAGGTTTGCTAGCTATGCGTGGCGTGTATCGTGACAGATATCTTGACCGGCCTGTGCAAAGCGACATTTTGCAGGAATCCTTCCTCAACGCCATGAATGCCTGGACAAATATGCTGTTGATGGGAGCTGCAGGACCTATCAAGTCACCCTCAGGTACATGCGCGACCTCGGTGGAATCTATGGATATAGCCTGTGAAGCAATTCAGACACTCAAGGCCAAGGTCGCTATTGTTGGTGGCTCCGACGACTTCCAGGAAGAGATGTCCTATGAGTTCGGGAATATGAAAGCCACGGCAAACGCTGAGGACGAGTTGGAGAAGGGGTACCTTCCTTCGGAAATGTCTCGTCCGACAGCCTCTTCTCGCAGTGGATTCGTTGAGTCCGCTGGTTGCGGTATCCAACTGGTTATGAGCGCCGAGCTAGCTCTACAGATGGGTCTTCCAATTTACGGAATTGTCGCCTACTCTCAGATGGCAGGCGATAAGGTCGGCCGGTCTGTACCTGCACCCGGTCAGGGCGTACTCACCGCCGCCAGGGAAAGCATCGATGCGGTGCAGTCACCGTTATTGGATCTGCAATACCGCAAGGCAAGGTTGGATGAAACCGTGTCTGAGATCAAGAGTTGGCGACACAAGGAGTCCCAGAAGCTCATCGCGTCTGCAGCCTCTCAGGAGTTCAAAGATCTCGATGCGCACCTACAGCATATCAACAACATCGCCGCGTCTCGTATCCGTGATGCTCAGTGGACATGGAGCAATAACATCCGTCATATCGATCCCACCATTGCTCCCATGCGCGCCGCCCTAGCAACATGGGGATTGAGCGTCGACGACATTCAAGTGGCGTCATTCCACGGCACATCGACGAAGGCGAACGACAAGAATGAGAGCAACGTGATCAACCAGCAAATGACCCACCTGTCGCGTACGGTGGGCAACCCACTTCTAGTCATATGTCAGAAGTCCCTGACAGGCCATCCAAAGGGTGCTGCAGGCGCGTGGATGTTCAATGGTTGTCTCCAGGCTCTCCAAGCCGGCATCGTACCCGGCAACAGGAATGCGGATAATGTCGACGTTGCACTCCAACAGTTCAAGCACCTAGTGTATCCATCGCAGACTATCCACACGTCAGGGATTAAGGCTTTCATGTTGACATCATTCGGCTTTGGACAAAAGGGAGGCCTCGTTGTCGGCGTTGCCCCTCGCTATCTCTTCTCCAGCATCACGGCCAATCGGTTTGAAGACTATCGGGAACGGGTGCTACAGCGCCAGCAAAAGATTGTCCCCGTGTTCCAAAAGCGCATGGCCGAGGGTCGTCTCTTCCAGATCAAAGATCATTCAGCTTGGACTAGTGATCAAGAAAAAGACGTCTTTCTTGACCCCCTGGCGCGTGTCTCCCAGAAGCCTACCGGTGAATACAGCTTTCCAACGACACTTCCCTCAGTTGCATCGCTCCAGCTCGCAAGGACCGTTTCCGACGACAAACAGCTTTTTGCCAGGTCCTCTGATCAATGGCTACGTGACAGTATAAGCAAGGAGCAGGGCAATGTGTCCGTCGGTGTAGATATCGAGTCCATCTCGAGCGTCAATATCGAAGATGAAATATTCTTGGAACGCAATTTCACGCCAGCGGAGATCAAGTACTGCCAAGGTAGCCCAGATAAACAAGCGAGTCTTTCAGGGCGCTGGGCAGCCAAGGAGGCGATCTTCAAGAGCCTGCAGATACCATCCGAAGGCGCAGGCGCTCCGATGCGCGATATTGAAATTGTCAGCAACGGCGCGCAGCCTCCAACCGTCCTAGTAAGTACACTTAAGTCGTTGCCGCTTTTTCTGTCGTCATAGCTAACCGTTATCTAGCTTCATAATCGGGCCAAATTGGCTGCCGATGCTCAGAAGGTCGAAGAGGTCCAAGTTAGCATCACACACTCCCCAGAGAGTGCCATGGCTATTGCTTTAGCCCGACGTCGGTTATAGAAGCGGTCTTATTTTATTTCATGTTTTCAGAATGTTTATATGGAGTTTGTTGTATTGTTTAGATATAGAATGTGATACATGAATAGAATTGTGCTTTGGTCTAACGTCTTGGAGAATAGGGCAATAGACGTAGGATCGACGCTGATTCTACATTGTTAAACACTGCGCAATAATCTCGGCTTACCCGCCAAAGCTGTGTATATACAGGTACCCTAAGGCTACTACATCTTCGAAACCCAGCGGTATGGAAGTGGTGGGAATCTCACGAGTCCTATGTGAGCGACTCATGCATCCATTCTCTATGCTGATACATTACTCAGACTCTTGATCCCTCAAACACTGTGACTATAGTAAACCCTATGCAGCAGGTTACATGGTTTAATAACTTGCATACATCATTGTCAAAGAGTTCTCTACTTTGCTAGGCTCTGAACTCCGGATTCTGACTATGGATACCCATCATCATATTGAATTAGACCTTCTTAATCCACTCAATCTCGTCTCCCATGTGTCTGTTCGCCCGTAGGTCGCCAGAACGCGCATGCGCCTCGAATCTCTCAGCCCGTGCAGCTCGTCCACACAAACGGCCGAGCTTTCCACTGGCTTCCGATGAGGTCACTTCTTGGTAGGTGCATGTTTTCAGATACTTCCCAACCCACAGGCCGCCAGTGTATCGAGCGGTTGTCCGAGTCGGCAGAACATGGTTCGTGCCGATCACCTAACATCATGTGTAAGTGTCCCGTCAGGATTTCATGCCTTCATCGTCCAGCTTTGCGAGTACTTACCTTGTCGCCATATGACACGCATGTGTTCTCTCCAAGGAACAAGGCCCCGTAATTGGACATTTTCTCCAACGCATCCCTGGGATTCTTCGTAAACACCTGCACATGTTCGCTTGCGTAGTGGTCACCCAGCTCCCAGAGCTCCTCCATAGTATCCACAACAATAACCTCTCCAAACGCATCCCACGAAACCTTCGCCACATCTGCGGTCGAGAGGTCCGACGCAGAAAGCAGCTTGTTGACGATCTCAATCGTCTCTCGCCCAACCTTAGGACACGTCGTGATCAAGACAGCGGGTGTATCCGGCCCATGCTCAGCCTGCGAGATCAAGTCCGTGGCCACCGTGAACGGATCAGCCGTCTCGTCCGACAGGATGAGGATCTCGGTGGGACCCGCGAAGAGATCAATACCGACTTCACCAAACAGCTGTCGCTTACCCTCCGCCACGAATCGGTTCCCGGGACCAGCCAGGAAATCAACCTTACGGATTGTCTCGGTACCCACGGCCATGGCAGCCACGGCTTGCACGCCGCCCAGGAGGAAGATCTCGTCTGCTCCCGCCAGGTGCATAGCTGCAATCGTGCTATGCGGAATCTCGCCGTTGATAGGGGGTGTGCAGCCGATGACATGCTTAACGCCGGCGACTTTCGCTGTGAGGATTGTCATGTGTGCCGATGCGAGGAGTGGGTAGCGGCCGCCTGGGATGTATCTATACTCGCGTGATAACGTTAGACATGTATCATGAGAATCACTATGTAGTCACGGGATATCTGAAGGGAAACATGATAATAACATACGCGCCGACGGTATTAATCGGCACATTCTTTTGCCCGAGGTGCACTCCCGGCTGAATTTCAATTTCGAAATCTTTCAACGAGCCCTTTTGTGCCTCTGCGAAGGCCCGCACGTTTCGCTGGACCTCTTTGATATCGGCGATGGTTTGCTCAGGACACATGGCTATCGCAGCCTCAATGTCTGCTTCGGATAGCTTGAAGCTGTCTGGCGCCCATTTGTCGAATTTCGCGGAGTATTTTCTAACAGCAGCGTCGCCATCTGCGCGCACTGCGCTGATCACCTCTTCGACGACGGCGGATACGTCGACTGAGGGTGATTGCGTATGGTCTGAGGGAGCGGCGCGGGATTTGAGATACTGTCGAGCCATGCTTGTTACTTCTAAATACGGTTCAGGAGTGACAGGTTTTAATTGTAGTATACAGAATGATACCTACCTTTGCTCATGTTGCTGTGCTCATGGGATTTATATGCATACTAGGACCAGAACGATATATCGCACTTCGTTGCGAGAAGATCTTCATATCGTATCGCTGCGAAGGCCGAGAGTACCCGAGTCGAAGCTACAGATCGGACAAGTGGGCCGAGTGAGGTAGTATTCGGCTCGATTCCCATTCTTAGGATCTGTAGTATGACCGCAATTGTGGGGCAGCGTTCCCCAATACATGGTCCTTAGGGCGTCTGTATGTTCGGCGAGTAGGCCGATATCTGCGGCTCTCTCTTGTTCGGCCGTCTGGCCGCTATCGGCAGATACGAGTCTGTAAGTATCTCTTACGCCCTAGCCAGGATATTCCACGGTTCCAATATGCATGCCACATCTTGACATTGTTGTGGAATAATAGCCCCAGCCTCTAGCCTCAACCAAGAGTGTGTGCTGCCTAGTATCGTAGCCTTATCTGATGCTACTGATGAGTAGTAAAAGTCCCAGACGAGTATTCGAAAGCTATCCATAATCCATACGAAGCAGATCTAAATGCACCATAGTATCTAAGCGTACACCGCAGAGCAGACATGTCCAACACCAGGTGATTTCCACCAACAACCTTCACATCACACCCGCTCTCAGCGGATGAAGTACATCAATGCTTATCCCCAATCTCACTGGTCCACTCGGCATGCTCCACCGCTCCAACCGACAAAGCCCTCTTCTCCACAGCAGCAGCAGCCCTCTCAATCTCCTCCTCCTCCCGCTGAATGTACTTCTGCGGCCGCCGTCGACGGATGGCATCGGGATCTTTGGTAACTATCAGCGGGGGGTTGGACCGATAATACTCATCCATATCCTCGAGGCTTCGGTTCGCTGCACACACCATTAGTAACTACATCTTCACTGCTAGGGACAGACTACACAAACCTGTTTCAGGGTAAAGGAAGTAGAGAATCGGTAAGAAGGCAGCATTAGTGACTGTCCATACGATCCAGAATTTCCAGTCTATGTTCTTGATACCGATGGGTGTTATCTCGACCACGACAAAGTTTGTGATCCTGTTCAGTTGTCAGTGAGAGATATAGCAGGGTAGAAGGGGTGCGAAACAAACCAATCAGTAGCTGTCGCGACAGCCGCTCCCTTCGTTCTCATGGGAAGAGAGTTGATCTCCGTGGGATACAGCCACGGCACGCCGAGCATACCGATGCCGAATGCGCCGTAGTAGAGGAAGAAGAATGCAACCGATGCTGAGGCATACTTGTCGCCGTTGTCGCTTATACGTGAGAACCGCAGTAGGATGGTAATAACCAGGAAGCAGAAGAATTGTCCAAACGTGGAGAGGAGCATCAGACCTCGGCGACCCATTCTCTCGACGAGAAGGACGGCTAACCCGGAGAACACAAGATACGATAGCGCGTTGCATGCTGCTAGCAGACGGGCCATTGTATCAGAAAGTCCAACCGACTAGATAAGATTATGCGTCAGCTCTTTCGACAGATACCATTAGATCATGTGACCGCTACCTACATCCATAAGGACCGTTGGCAGATAATATGACATGATATTGATCCCGCCGAACTGCTGCATGAATTGACTGCCTGCGCCGAGGAGAAGTCTGCGGAGCGTCTTGCTGTCATTCCCCTTTTTCTTCCAGAGGTCTCGCCACCGCGTTGAATTCTCGCGTTCATACCGGACGCTGTATTCAATTTCATTGCGCTGCGCAATCACGAAGGGGTCGTCGATGGGCTTTGCCTCGAGACAGCTGAGCACCACTGTGGCCTCCTCTTGCCTCCCGTGGGCTATGAGCCATCTGTATGTCATTAGCACGTTTGGGAATAAGATGTAGAATTGGAACAGCCTACCGCGGCGATTCAGGAAGCCACGGAGTGGTGGACCATAGAATAATCAAGAAGAAGAATTGGAATGCCAGGGGGAACCGCCAGGCGATGGAGCCACCGACGAAGGACAATCCATAATTGATCCAGTTGACGAGGCAGAAGCCGAAGATATTCATCATCATCTCGAAAATGACCAATTTACCACGCCACTTCAGCTGCGATGTCTCAGTCTGCCAGATAGGTGCAGTGGCGGTATTGATACCATTGCCGATCCTACCGTCAGTCGAGGCATTAACGCGACGGAGCTAAAACAAGTTGCTAGAATCAATAATGCGATATACTCACCCCAGGACAATACGTCCGACAAACATTTGGGCCAAGCCGAAAGAGGCAGCCTGCAGCACAGCCCCTACAGCCATAATCGTAGTTCCTAGCAGGATCGCCTTTTTCCGTCCTAGTTGCTCTCCGATTGTGAAGGCAACGATTGCACCGAAGAAACAGCCCACATCGTATATAGCTGTGACCGTGGAGAGCGACGTGGTTTTCTCCGGGCCTACAAGGTCATGGACTTCGAGAAAGTCTCGTGTGATAACCACACCACCTATGGCGTGTTAGAGGGAGTACACAACTTGTTCATTGGGTTATATTCTCACTAAAGACTCCCTGGTCGTAACCGAACAAGGACATGTCAGTTGCGCAAGCAACCTAAGGAATTGTCAGCCCAACGAAGGCAGAAAGTTGTAAAACTTGCCATACCGTAACCCAGAATGTAAGCCATCCTCCTGTCAAGCCAAAATAGGGCTTTTTGGTTTCGTTTGACACTGTCATGCTGGACATAAAACCTTCAGCGCCTCAATTGTGATCGATCAGCCGCTGGGTCTTAGAGAGTTCAAGCCACGTGAAGCCGCGCATTTTCCTGGCTCCATCACATCTTATATACGGTGGGATTGTCATCCCAGTTCCCACTTCGAACGGAATAGAAGATCCACTCAATGACTCGAATAGTCCATACGCCGTTTGCGGGCGTGGGGGAAGTGTGGAGAGAATCCGGGGTAAGAGGGGTTTCATAAACAAGCCGGAGTTGGAAATTAGGGTCAGGGTTCGGAAGAAGTCCGCGATGCAGGAATGAACGACGGACGGAAATCAAAGCGACCTTCCCTCTCGGCTGGATTACCCTCCGAGTGTCTCTCCCTGTGGAGCACGGATCCTAGTGATTGCCAATAGTATTTCTCGTTTTCATAGTAGCAATGTCGGTTGCTATACCCTGGATATTCCAGGTAAGTCGAGATACACGGCGTTAAGGCTTCGGACAGCAGATCCCAGTTCAGTCGGATCAGCTACCAATGTATGTCTGCTGACCATGCAGAGTCAGAAATCTTGGATCGCCTAATGGTCGATTTTGATATGCCATGCAATGCAAGGGTACCCGTGATGTGTTGTTCAGCACGCCATGGGGTTTACTCTGGAAATCAATTTACCGAGAGCCACGTCTAGACCTTCAAGGCCTGCTGTAAAAGTGGACATAAATAAGAAACAAGCCCCGGAAGAGCAGCACGATTTCACTCATACTCAACAAGGTAGTCATTCTACACTTAAGTACAAAATTGCTATACAATGACCGCCGAATCGTCCAACTCCGACCGCACGCTCCCTTCCCGTGCAGCGCCGTCGAAAAGCGCTGCGGTAGCCAACAATGAAGGGTCCAAGCTGACGGCGCTCGAGAAAGCCGAACTAGCGCTCGCCGACAAATACAGCTCGCCAGATGTTTACATCAACGGGGAAACGGATACCTGCTGGCATCCGTGGCTTAACAATCTCGAGCTGAAGCCGTTGCGCTTCGAGACCCGCACAGGCACATTTGTCGTCGTCTTGCGCAGCTTGGAAGACACATGGTTGGGCAAACACCGGCACCGCGGCTCTGTCACCGCAGTTACCATGAAGGGGGAATGGAACTACAAAGAGTGAGTAACTGTCTCTGTTAGACGGCGCCAGGAAAGATCTGTGCTAACTGGCATAGGTATGACTGGGTCGCGAAGCCAGGGGACTACGTGGTGGAAAACCCAGGAACAATCCATACGCTCCACATGTCCAAAGGCGCGGAGGTGGTTTTCACTATCACGGGCAGTTTAGAATTCTTTCATGATGATGATACCCTGAAGAGCACGATGGATATCTTCAGCTACGCTCATCTATACTATGAACATTGTCAAAAGCAAGGGATTCAGCCAAATGACAGGCTTTGGTACTAGTGCATGGCGAATAGAGTGCAAATTATTAGTAATAACAAACGCGTTTAATTTACTTGCAATTGTCTATCTCCAAATAGCCACCTGTCTCAGCGTAGAGTAGGATAGCTAATGTTACTTCTGGTGAGGGCTGTCATTCCTTGAGCTGGAAATTATATATCAGTGATCCCCCGCCAGTCTTCGCCAAGCCCTAACGCGTAGACACTCAGCTTCACACAAGCACCATCATAATAAATTCAGAAGAAAAATTAATAGTGACAGATAGAAAATAACAGGTTCAGGCAATAAAGCAAACAAAGAGATTACCCCGCTCGCAGCACAAATGTCAAGTCATGTACGAGCATTGGCCCAAACACGAATACCAGGTCCCACCTCGGCATGATTGCCGATCCTGAAATACAATCCGTATCCGCACAGAACTCTTCCCCCCAACGACGCTTTGCGCTCGCCTGGCCATTCTGGCCATCATAGCGATAATGCGTACATGGACTGGTAAGTACCTGAGACTATTACATCAGTTATCCACCTCTGACATCACTGTGATCTAGGGTGGTGAGTCAACAGGATGTGAGAGTAGCTCGACTGGGCTAAAGTATTGCCAGTTTAACATGTCGGGCGCGCAAGGTCAAATGTGACGAGAGAAAACCACTTTGTCGAAATTGTGAGAAATCTCGGGTTGAGTGTGTCCCCAGCGATTTGGTTTCCTTCAGGCACTGGCGACATCCGTCACCTAACAAGAATGGATACTTCGGTCTTTGGGAGCGGAGTCAGACCTGGGTGGAGGTCAGGATCTCTGCATTGGAGGTAGCAAGCTGTATGAGTCCTATGATGTGATTATGTGCATCTGGCAAATGCTGATATTATTGAACGGGATGTAGATGAGTTTGTGGATGAGACCAATGCGATAGCAGATGAGTACGAGATTATCTGTGACGAAGCCGTCGCACGAAGCCCTGTCAACCATAGCAAAGCATGTCGCACGGTAGTCCGCGATACAACAGACTCTGATGCACATATCGCTATTTCTGAACCACACCAGGCACGTATAACAACAGTACCATCGAGTCCAACTCACTGGAATGACACTAGAGGATATGTCATAGAACGTTCAACGCCGGCAGAGGCCGGCCATGCATCTTGGCATAATGGGACCTCGGTTGTACAGTCTCGAGGAGAGTCCGATAGGATGAACCATGGGGAGGCGGTTCGAGGTACTACTAGTAGCAGATCCAGCAACTCGTCCGATGACACAGGAGGAACAGTGAATAAAGGAGCACAGGCTCTGTTGTCCATGAGTCATGCTTCAGACCCTCGGTTGGCCTACACTTCGACTAGCATCTCACCACCGGAGAGCTTACAGACCTATTGCAGCCAGGATAGTCCCTTCACGTCTGTTGTCCACCCATCGAACCCAGGGGGGCTAGCACAGGCGGCTCCTCTAAGCTCACAGGAAGAAGGATGGTTGCTGCGTCAATTCAGCGCCGAAGTAGGTACTTGGATGGACCTCTCAGACCTATCAGAAACCTTCTCAAAAAAGGTTTGTCGCTTGGCAACGCAGGACACATTGCTTAAAGCAGCGAGTATTGCATGTGCTGCGAAGCAACAGTTCTTGATCGGAAAATTACCAGAAGGCATGCACATCGCACGACGAAATTACAATACAGCAATTTCTCTTCTGATAGATAGGCTGGGCAATAACGATGAACCATTGGCCAGCTATGGCTTTGCAGCCACTGTCATTTGCTCATGTTATGAAATGTTAGACGCACCGGCCTCAGACTGGCAAAGGCATCTCGACGGGGTGTTCTCTTTCAGCAAATTGCGCAGAGTGAACGGATCTTCTGGTGGAATCGAGCAGGCTGGGTTTTGGTCAACAGCGCGACAGGATGTAGTCTGCTCCATCATGCACAGATCAAAGCTGAGGCTGGACCCCGATTTGTGGGCAATTGACCTGGAACATATAGGCCAGGAAGGGAGTGAGGACTTGGTTAACAACCAGTGAGTTGGTCTATGTGTCCTTACTTGGATCGGCATGCTTGATACTGATGTATAAAGGATCCTCACGATTCTCGCGAAAGTGGTAAATTTAATAGCGTGCTCAGACAACACCTCGGCAAGTAAAGGGCTCGATGAATGGTGCAAGCTGCGTAACCTTCTAGACCACTGGAACCGCTCTGTGAAGGGCCAAAGCTTCATGGACCCAGTCTCAGTATACGAGGAGGACGGCAAGCCGTTCACAACGATATGGTTTGCGAGGAGCGTTTGCGGTAATGTTATCTTATAATCAATAACATGCACTTGTTGACGATGTGCAGCTTCCTCGTGGCAGATGTTCCATCTTGCTCAAATTCTGCTCCTCACCTCCTGCCCTACGCAGGACCGGAGTTGTATGATTGCCTTTAGGACAATAGAGGTTAGCATGTACAGTGATCACACCCTCGCAAACGGTGCTAAGCGATCGTCAGGGACAACTACTATACCATGCGAGACAGATATGTGGCATAGCCCAAAGCAAGCCAGACGGAAGCTGTCGGGTAAACTCCGTTCAGCCCATTTACTATGGTATGCGACATTGGCTGGTCTGCGTCTGTTAGGGGCTCGACTGATGTATTTCAACTATAGCTGGATGCTGTTTTAGCGACAACGAAGAAAGGAAGGCAGCCATTATGCTTCTTGAAGAAATTGAGGATAACCTGGGCTGGGCTGCCAAATACCGCGCCTGGGATCTACGAAGGCTGTGTACGGACATCTAGATATTTCCGAAACTGTATACGTGTCACCAGGAGTACGGCGGGGGCTGAGCACTTCATCCCTCGGTAAGAAGTATATAAAGACTATTACTTAACATTGTACTATAGAGGATAAGGTTGTCGCTGCTAAATAGATCGGGTGTCTCCAATCAGCGGTCAAGGTGCACTGGAAAGAGCAGTCCTCAGCTTCGATTGCCTACAGGATCTGAGATGGAGTTACAAAATTATCGCATACGGCTCAAATAATACGATTCTGCAGAAAGCGGGCAAGTGCAGTGGTATCCACCGGGACAAATTGAGTACAAACCTGGTCGCATATCATTCAGAAACAAATCTAGTCGGCACGCATGAGCCTCTCCAGTCGACACCGCACCGAATACTGGAACCACACAGGATACGCGCGAAGACGCTGCGCGAGAGTGCCAGAAGTGCCAGGTAAAAGGACATGCCCACTCTCACCCGTCAGAGCCTGATTAACGATACCCTCAGCGACTGTATCAGGGTGTAGGAGGGGGTTGATAAACGTATCTTCGGGGGTCAGTTTGTCAATCAAGGCGGTGCGCGTAAAGCCCTGGGTAACAAGCACAGTGCGGACGCGTGGAGCCTGGTAGCGCGTCACCAATTCAGCCGCCAGCCCTTCGTGGAAGGCGATGGCAGCGGCCTTGGAAGCCGAGTAGTCGACCATGTTGGGGGCGACGGCGTAGCCGGACTGGGAGGCGACAGTCACCACCATTCCGTGGTTGGCCGCGATCATGTCCGGCAGGAACTCTTGTGCCAACCAGTAGTGCGAGAGGGTGTTGACATCAAACAACCGTCGGGTCACGGCCTCGGTGGTGCCGAGGATGGTCTTGCCGGTGAGGATGCCCGCGTTGTTAATTAGTATGGTTGGTTTGCCGAACGAGGCACGAATCTTGCTGCCCACCTCCGAGATGTTTTCGGGAGATGTAATATCGCATTCGTAGTAGCGGACACTGCTTGGCAGTGAATCTGCTGGAGGCGCGATGTCCAGGATGGCGACTTTGATGCCGCGATCACCGAACAGCTGTGCGACTCGCCGTCCAATCCCGCCACTGCCACCCGTCAGGACCACCACTTCACGGTTCCAGTCATAGTGATCTTTCTGGCCATTATTGATAACACGACGGTCCAGCCACCCTCCGAGCCGACTCAAAACAGCGAATGAGACCAGTACTTTGAGCGCTTTGAGCACCTTCGGACGCGACTCAAGGATCTCACGGCCCTTGGTAGTATATTGTGCTAATACTAGCAGGGGAACCATCTTCCAGGGGCTCAGCAACGTCCGGTGGAGTAAGTAGCTGACCGCATCGGCTGTGAATCCTGGTTTCTGTTAGCGCAGCCGAAGAACAAGAGAGCGAGCGGTGGTCAGCGCACCTTCGCGCGAGCGCCATCTCTTTGCCGGCGGTGCCATTTTGCAGGGGATATACCAGCGCGCTCAATATCTATCGCGACTCATGGAGCAGTATGGATCAGATCAAGAAGCAACAGGGAGTGATGAGGACCACATCAGGCGAACCTGATAGATGATCGGCGGCCCTAAGATGGAGAATGCGGGGCTGCCGAGGTCCGCGCGCATAAAATGCATTTTCTCCTGCATTAAAATGCACACTGGCAATATAACTGAAGGGAGCATGTGCATTCAAGACGGATAAGCAAGCTAGAAGTGGTACCGCAATCTATCTATTTATAGCGAGGTAATGATATGGCTCCAACAATTAAACCAATTCACTGCTGTCTCTAACAGACGTCTCACTTGGGAAATGACGGCTTGGCGCCCAGCGCCTATTGCCGTTATTATATTCCAGGATAAATCGCCTATAGTTCATTTATTACATATCGAGATATGAAAAGATGTTTCCTCGGGCATGCTAAGTAGTGCTACCTTGATAATTCATAGTACCTCGCCCATAGTTGTACAGTTCAAAAATCTCCCAAGGGTACATGAAAGCAACATGCACGTCAGCCACCAATTTCCTGAGGAGTCCTTTCCTACAATCTTGGCTAAATTGCGTAATGCAATACCATTCGTCAGAGAGACGGGATTAGCATACAACACCAGTCGCTTAGTGGTGGAAGTAATCATTTTCATGTTTTGCATTCCATTGGAAGGAAAGTTATGGATCCACAAAACATGAACTACGCTGAAAAGTCAGAAAATAAATATGAAAGACGAAGTAAAGGAGACGTAAGATGGAGCTAGAGCTACCAAGACGTATATCGTAGACCAGGTATAGTGCCAGTATGTGCCTTGGTAACGAACACTCCTTTGCTCCTCTTTCACGCCACTGCCCCAATAGCCACTATCCCCGTACATTAACTACACGACATGAAACAGTGCGTTTGGCCCTGGGTACCCAGCTCATCCAACGCAGGATCCGGTCTGCGCAGCCAATTTGCCAACATGTTCGTACAATGATCGGTATGCTTCAGATCAGACAGCATCGTGTCAAGGCGATCCCCACGCATATGAACGTCATGGGCCCGTCGCAGAAGATAGAGGCAATGGACCAAGTGCTCACGGTTCGAAGTCCAATAGAAACCATTGACGTTGCGACCGACTTCCTCGTAGTCCTTCATCTGACGGGTCATTTCCTTATCGTAGTAATATATAAAAGGCTTGCCATCATTAAACTCCGTAAACTCCTTCACATAGTCGTGCGGACACTCCCGGTGAAGCCAGCACGCTGAAAGCGGATCATACGTGCAACCGAGCGCTTCAGCTTCGTCGGTGGAATTGCCGCAGGAGAGTCTGGTCCGAGGAGCCGTGGGCAAACACTGTCGCTGTCCACCCTGGTCGGAGCCTGAGTAGACCGCCGAGTGTTCCAGGATCAGGGCCTGTCGGACTGGCTGGAGAGTGATTGCTGCAATCAATGCAATTATCAGGAGCAGCAAGATCAGGAGGAGCCCAGTGATGGTGATCGTGGCCAGGTTGCGCTTCATGAACTGGTGTACGGAGCGGCGCCGTGGCCGCACTGTCAGCGTAGTATCACTGTCGCCGGAATCTCCCTCCTTGTCTGTCTTCGGGACAGGCTCATAGTTGCGTGGGAAAATCTTCTCCATTCCGGTATAGAAATGATCGATGGTAGTGAGAAAGGGTTACTCTCGTGGAACTCTGAGAATAGGAAAGTATTCACCTCCTTGCTATCTAAGATAAGAACAGGGAGTCTACTACAGATGGTTATGTTTTGCAACATGTTTATTGATTTACTTAGTGTGAAGCCCTAGCAAAGGGTCCGCTTGAGCAGACCAGATTGAGATATCAATAAGGATCACGGGCACCAATCATACCGGCGAAGGAATAGATCCCGCTTCTGAATAATAGTATCAATGAAGTTGGCTCGTACATGGCCCCCAGATTGTTCTTGGGTCGAAACCAAGGAACAATGAAAATGCGGACGAACCGTGGGAACTGCATTCTCCCTGTCCAGTCAAGGGCCAACGCCAAGGGGATCAAGAATGTTACGGCGCCAAGACTGTTGAGTGGACCAGAACTAAACGCCCGGGAGCCGTCTTGAAGCTGTCTGTGCGTACCTATGCGTAGGTCCGGAACTAGATCTAACTAATGGACAAGATGATGCTGTTCATGGAGCCCATTATACTTTACAGCGCACTCTTAGCCTTTGAAGCTCCTCCCTTGATCATACTTACCTTTGCAGTTCAGCCAAGAATACTAGGAACAACCAGTCGATATTAATTATGTGCCATGGCCATTTGGATTCACTTTAAAGAACAGTGGTGACTGGGGTTTTTGACGAACATAGCATGACTCTGCCATCCCTCGGATCTATGCTGAATACCAGTATCTCTCAGTAGTAGCCAAAAATGCATCGTAAAAATACACTCACAGATACTCCAGACAAGTTGGGGCATAATAGCCAACTGACTGGGACCCGTATTTCCGCAGAGAACAGTTATCTGTGTGTTAACACACGCGACAAAATGTAGTAACGAAATAGCAACAATAAGGGCATTTCCCTTGCTCCTGGTAAGTATCAGTCACCTGATCATCACAGGACTGGGGCTTTCCCGCAGCCGCGCTTTACTTCGCTCACATCCCAGCCACATCTAAAGACTCGTATTAAGGGCGTGCTGGGGTCGCCCGGCACAGTTATATTTTATATAATAAGTCCAGGAATCAGTTGTCAATAGCCAATCTTACCTTCTGTCGCATGGTGGTGATGGGATGCATGGTCAGACTCGAGATTCCGTCTCTGCCATTGCCAAAATTATGCCTGTCACTTCAGCTCCAGTCAGCTGCGTTCGTCAACACTCCAGCTTTTTTTCTGGAGATCTCCTTTCCGTGCAGTTGCTTCCATCTCAGCTAGTGCCTCTAGGAACTTTGCTACATCCGATGGGGACTCCAATTCGCCTATTTTTCAATATAACCTGATCGAAGGGATTGAGAGACTTGAGAAATATCAGCCTGGTGGTTATCATCCAATATCAATAGGTGACGTGTTTCAGACGCGATATTGGGTAATTCACAAACTTGGCTACGGGACCTACTCAACTGCATGGCTCTGTCGTGATAAAAAGTCCGACACCTATGTGGCAGTTAAAGTCGGCACAGGCGACTCAAATGACCAAGAGGCAGCCATGCTTGACCTTGTTAACAACACTTCACCCCCGCTTTCAAAAAGTCCAGGCAGGGGAATGGTACCTTTGATCCAAGACCGATTTGTCCTTCACGGTCCTAATGGCAGACATCCTTGCTGCGTCACGACACCGGCAAGATGTAGCGTCTCAGGCGCAAAGGATGGGTCGTACACACGCCTGTTTCAGGCTGATACCGCTCGCTCGCTTATCGCACAGCTCGTGCTAGCTGTTGGATACACCCATTCAACGGGGGTTGTTCATGGAGGTTGGTGAACACGTTTCAGTAAGCTAGTAATATTACGCTAATGCGAGATATTTCTTCCAACAAGACCTTCATCTTGGCAATGCTCTCCTGCGCCTTCCGGCCGATTTTGACAACCTCTCAATGGAAGGGCTGTATCGCAAATATGGTTCGCCTACTACAGAGCCTGTCGTTCGTCTTGACAATGGACCACTGCAGCCGAATGTTCCATCCACTGCCGTTCTCCCCATGTGGCTTGGGAAACCATCCGAAGAGTTTTTGGCCTCAGAAGCCCAGCTCCTACTAACCGATTTCGCGGAAGCATATTTTCCTTCAACAGAGAATCGGTATGAGTCCCGCACGCCCTTGGCATTCGCGCCACCCGAAGCTCGCTTTGAGCCAGAGCGAAGTCTGTCCTTCTCATCTGATATCTGGACACTTGCGTGTGCTATATGGTTAATTCTTGGACAACGCCCATTGTTTGAAGACATACTAGTCACACAAGATGATATCACAGCTGAGCAGGTTGATGTCCTTGGAAAGTTACCTTCGGAGTGGTGGGAGAAATGGAACGAAAGACACGAGTATTATAATGAAGAGGGTGAGCCAAATCAAGATCAAGATGTAAGATCCTGGGATGATCGATTTGAGACGCACATTCAGAATAGAACGGCCTAATGAAGCCGGGCGATGGCGACCAAATACATTTCGCACACGGTTGATTCCTATACGATCGGATGGATTGCAGCCTTGCCTATTGAGCGTGCTGCAGCGACAGCCCTTCTCGATGAGCGCCACGACAAGCTACTAGAGTTCTTGTCTCTAACAGCGTCATAGTGAAAGAAACCCTCGAAACCGTCCAATGCATAGCAATAGATACCAAAACAGGAGTTGATGAATTGAAATCAGAGAATCACACAGATAAGATCAGAAAGTGGCTGTTGCCTCCCGACCCGTCAACGAACTTGAATGAAGCCCTGAATAAGAAACACATCGGTACTGGGTCTTGGCTTTTGGAAAGCGAGCCATTTCAGAAGTGGAAAGGCAGCGACTATGACAGTCTCTGGCTACATGGCATTCCGGGTGCGGGGAAAACAGTTCTCAGTGCTTCAATCTTTGCCGCATTGAGCCAGGAGCCTGATCAATCTGAAAACATTCCTCTCCTGTACTTCTTTTTCGACTTCAGTGACAATAAAAAACAATCGCTCAGCGGGCTTGTTCGCTCGCTTGTGACACAGTTGGGCTCAAAGAGTGATACAGCGCGAGGGTGTCTTGACACCCTTTTTTTGTCTACTCAAGGCCGTGGACAGCCCACAGATGAGGTACTCTGTGCTACGTTTCAGCAAATGCCGGACACTGTGAAAGCTACGCGCATAATCATAGACGCATTGGATGAATGCACAACAAGTACCGATCCCCTTCAATGGATAGAAACCCCCATCCGCTCAGAAGGCACGGTGCCTCAACTCGTTGTTACAAGTCGCAAAGAAGTGGACATTGAGTCTAGTTTCGAACGGCTGCTACCTAACGACAGTATTTATCCTATTATACAGGGCCCTGTGGACGACGATATTCTTGCATATGTTCATGAGCGGCTGTTAAGTGACCGTGGATTTGAGAGACGGCGGTCAGATGCGTCAGTGCAAAATGAAATCGAGTCTGAACTTATGAAAAAGGCAGGAGGAATGTGAGTACACTCTGTGGCCCTTGGATAATTTGAGTGAACTGTTATTGACATTTGCTAGGTTTAGGTGGGTTGTATGCCAACTTGATATTTTGCAAAAGTGCTTGGACCTCAAAATGCTTCGACGGTCTCTCCCGAAGACTTTATCAAAGACATATGGCCAGATTTTGGCCGATATCGATGAAAGCTCCAGGGATTATGCCATACGACTTTTGCAGTTTTTGACTTACTCAGAGCGTCCCTTGCGCCTTGAGGAAGCTGTGGAAATTATGGCAATAGATCCCGCCGCACAGCCTCCTTTTGATGCTAAGCTAAGAATGCCAGAGCCTCGCGATATCATGAGAATATGCCCAAGTCTCGTTTCTCTCGTGATGGATCGTTGCGGCATGAAAGTCCATCTATCTCACTTCTCTGTTCAACAGTATCTGAAATCCAACCTGATCAATGCAAGTTTCCCAGAACACATGGCTGATGTCGGAATGCTGTTCCAAACAAGCTTGAGTGAAAGCAGCGCACGAGCCTCGATAGCCACAGTTTGCCTATCATACTTGTCTCATTTCAACGACGAAGGCGCTATCACGCATGGCATGGGATTCTTTTCTCTATATCCATATTCTACGCACTATTGGATGGAACATGCAAGGGCGGCAGAGAGTAACAAGGAACTGATTGATACGATTTTGAAGTTCTTCCTTCAAGAAAGGGGAGCATGCAGCATCTGGGCCCTTTGGTTTGAAGAATATATGTTTAAAAGAATGGTCCGGCGCCGATCTCTCCCATGGCGTCGAACAGACGAGGCCCCACCCATATATTATGCATCTTGCGCAAGCCTCCGTCATATTGCCGAGATCCTCATAGATCGCGGGGCCGACGTGAATGTCCTGGGCGGAGAATACGGATATCCACTTGTAGTCGCGTCCTCTGAAGGTCAAAGAGATATGGTAGCGTTGCTTTTAAAACAACGGTGCTCGTATTGACGTTTGTGTAAAGAACCATGGCAGATTTGATCACGGTACGCCACTGCTCGCTGCATGTTTCGATGGTCACAAGGAGGTCGTGCAGCTTTTGCTAGCCAATGGCGCCAATGTCAACGCACCAAACAGTCGATGTGGAACGCCACTCATGGATGCTTCGGTCAATGGTCATCTAGAAGTTGTCAACCAACTGCTAGAGCGAGGCGCCGATGTTAATGCAACAATATATTCAAAGCCCAAACCATTCCGGAATGCCTTGGGAGCTGCCTGCTGGGAAGGTCACCAAGCAATTGTGCATCAATTATTGGCGAAAGAGGCTATGATTAATAGAGACGGTGGGAGCTGGGGCAATCCGCTCACGGCAGCTTGTGCCCAAAGCCATACTGAGATTGCAGCATTGCTTTTAGAAAGGGGTATTAACATTAACGAGCGTTGTCGATCTCGTTGAACTGCACTTCAGCCAGCCTCTCGTTGGGGTCGAATGGAAACGATGCGACTGCTCCTTGAAAACGGGGCTGATGTCAGGCTACAAGCAAGTGCACGGTTCGGACCCGAGAGTCACCTCCTAACCACTTGCGAACGCGGCTATCGAGAAGCCGCAAAGCTTCTCATAGAAAATAGTGCCTGTTTTAGTCATGACATGGACTTGCTCCATACTGCTCTCCAGGATATGTCGGGGAATGAATACAAGGAAGCCGTACGATTGCTGCTAGGGGATGAAGCAGCAGCGCGATGTGATCTAGAATAGAAATGGCAATGTCGGGTATTATGCTTTGTCTTGTTGGTATCGAATATATTTGGCGACTGGAGAGCGCCGCGTTTTATCGCACGGAGCCTATGGCAACTTGGTGTAGCTCACTACATGGTCTCTCGAGACGCACACAACTATTGATGAGGGAATTACACTTTTCTGTCGAGTTATAGTACCATGAATGCATATGGTTCAGACTATGGAGTCTTCAAGTACTACGACATCTATGGAAGCGCAACAGATGCGAGGAGACCAATCTAGTCCTCATAATACACGGGCATTTCGGATTATCAGCTACTCAATCACTGCCGACATGGTTGAGTATGTTTCCAATACACGATCGTCACCCACATCTCCCGCGCAACGGCAACAGCCTCAATCAGCGAATGGACCAGCCATCTAGCTTTGGGGCCCCAAATTCTGCGCCGCACGATGTAGCAGGATGGGTGAAGGCCCAGGCATTGCACACCGACCACATTGCGGTATGTCACAGACCCATCGCAGGCCATTTTCCCACAAGCTTTCCACAAAAGTGTTGATATTCACGACGTGACAAAAGTTCCGATGGCCATGTGGGACAGCCTTTGATACTACCAGACTACTGAAAACGTTAACTTTGTCTTGGGCTCTTGGTTCCTTTCCCACAACTCTTAACATGACAGGGCCGGTTCCCGTGCGTGATATTTAGGTTGTACAGTGCGTCGGGCACTTTAGATTAACGGAGACCCTCACCCGTCCAGGGGCCCCACGCACACGACAAAGAGTTTCAACTATAGCCAATGCACCTGCGAGATGTAGCACTTGTGGACCCCGTCAAAGCGATATTGGTACATGGTATCACCGACGGCCTGCAGGCCTTAGGATCGAAACGGAATGTGAGCTGAGCACGTCCCGCTAGAAAGAAAGAAACATATTACGATAACTCAATATACGGAGTACGGAGTACATGGTATACCTTGAATACAGCTTTGGTGCCCCGCCGGGCGCACTTGCCCTCCGGAAAATGGAGGCGTTGGGTAATCCATTCAAATAGCCGCGCAAAACAAATTAGGTATAAAATAATGGCTCACCTTGGTATCAGTCACTGTTTGGCACGATCTCTCACATATGTTAGGTCTATTATCTCAAGAAAAACAATCTACCACATCCATGGCGCGAGACAGCACGCTCAGCATGGCACTTTCTTTTACTTTCTTTGCAATATGCCTTTTTCAAGTCCAGGCTACGGGTGTTGAGCCCGGTCCTTCCAAGCCAGCGTTCCTAAGTGTAGGCCCTGAAAGTTGGTTGACCTCTCCGCGCAGAAAGCTATTCTCAAGAGACCACTCAACTAACTGTCCAGCTTATAGAATTACGAGAGGTGCATAGCAAGCTTAAGCTAGGCGCAACGCTTGACGGGCCGAAGTTCCCTGAGGTTGAATTCAATGACGATATATATTGGGACGGGAAGTTTGGCAGCACCTCTTCCTTCAGGAAAGAGTACCCTTTTGATATTTGGGAGGATGGTGTGGATGATTCAGAGAACGAATACAACAATGTGCATCCGAATCTCCATGCCTCTCGCCTTCCCGGTATTGGAAGCAGCAAGGATATCTACCCGTATATTGCTAGCATTGTAAGTCACTGCTGATTTTGCCAATATTCCCTAGCTGACAATCATAAAGTCGCCAGCAAAGTATGGCCGCAGTCAGAAGTTTATGTACTGGGATATGGTATGGAACCAGGCTGAAAAAGAGACAAACGGCGATATCATCCTGGTAGACTTGGCGCAATATGTCCAGGGCTTAGCGGCCGAGGAGCAAGAGGATCTTATTCCGTCTGTCACCACGAAGAGCCTAAGCTTTACACCACCAGAAAAGAAAGAAACAAAGCAGATTATTCCACCGTACCGGGGAATATATTCTGTGCATTATAAAGGCAGCAACGCCAAATGGGCTCATAGCGATATTGAGTATCGTCAGATAAGCCTGGAATACCATGACGACTCTAAAAAGCCGGCTGGAACTGGTCCACACAATCTGCATTACTTTCGCATTAGCTCTTGGAAGGACCGACAAGCAATTGATCCAGAGAAGCTGCAATTCCTCATCGACGAGGTCGATAAGAAATTCAAAGGCCAAACGATCATCGTGAACTGTTTATTGGGATTTGGGCGTACAGGTTCCTTTATTGAAGCAAGGGAGATGTATCGGGAGACAGTGAAGGCGAAAAGTACTAAATGGTTCTTCTCGTCCTCGGGTGACCCGATTGAGGAATATACCGCCACGCTGCGCAAGAGACGAGCTTTGATGATCGACAGTGCCAGGCAATATGAGTTCTTACATGCCTGGGCAGCAAGGATGTGGACCATGACAACTGAAGGTAATACAAAGACCGCAGCCAGCTCTGCGGGTAATCCGCCCAGCCAGGGTCGTCGGCCGCCAACATCATGACAACCTGCGAGGTTTCGTTGCCTCTACTGTGAACTTCAGCCATAAATGGGGTGGCGCCTGAGATTGAGAGAATTCTTTGTATGTAGGGATACATGCAACTATGGAGTACTATCCATACCAACGCCGCAGATCACGCTCTATCAGTGCATAACCATGGCAGTCATCTGTTGGCTTGCAAGATCCAACAGCCGCTGTACCACCAATCCATCTTTCTCGTGTATGCTCTACCATCCAAGAAGGACGCATTCTGGCGGGTCAGATTATCGGATGTGAACAGAGTGCCTTTCTCAAATTGTGAGCGGACGTAGGAATCGGAAGTAATCATCTCGTAGCTTTGGAAACACGTTGTGCCTGGTAAATGTCTGGTCCATCGAACATCTGTCGGAACAACCCCCGGTCCTAAGTCAAGCCACTTGGTTATAACAAGGGCGATGCCTTCTGCCCCAAAGCTAATAGCATCAAGTTGGTAGTCTAATCCGCAAGCCATACAGCGATAAGTGTGTAGGCGCGGTCGCCGTCCACTTCTAGAGTCGATATTGGTATTGCAAGCGGCACGGAGAACATTTAAAATATAAGGATCCTGCAAGCGGATGTGAGCACAAATCCGTGCGTGTGCGACAGCTTTGGAAGGAAATTCTGTGGTCAATATCCAAGTTTGTATACGAAGACAGACGCTCGACTCTTGAACAATCTGTGTGTCGACTGATAGTAAGGTGGTCAAAGATTTTTTGTAATAGTCTAATCTCAAGATAAGCAGGGCTGCAACGAGATCTCATTATTGGTAGCTATAGATATATGCGTTGAAATCGATACCGTGAGCTCCACTCTACACTAAACGGATACAACCACATGCGGAAAAGACCTGTGTGCTTGACGTGACATCTTCGAGGCCACAACATTGAACCTGGAGGTTCAATATAGCTCTGGCGATGGAAGCCCGAGCACGCATTGCAGTGAATATAATCTGCTAGATCTCGGGTCAGTCTTTTGCGGAAAGCAGATCGGAGTTCGGTCTCCAATGAACTCTGAACACCGCTTTCTAGGACATTTAGTAGTTGATGATTACACAGGGCCAGGCACGCTTGGTCGCACGGCGTAAGATAGTCAGAAATCATGTAAACAAGCTCCGTTGGTAGGTGATCAAGGTTTGACCCTTGTAGCTCACTGTCTCGATCTGCATACGCCGGGGATGCCAGTAGCATGACAACCAAATAAGACCTCTGCCGATACCCATCTTGTTGGACTTCCTGTAGCTGGAAGATGAGAAAGTGTGAAGTAACCGGAGAAGATCTCAACCACGAGTGCAAGTCAACTACACGTGTCACCGACATTCAGCTACCGTGGTAGAGTTTGGACGACTATCATGCATTACGATGACTCATGTCAGAAAGGCTAAGGGTACAAAGAGGCGCCTCAGGCCCCATAATCCATTGATACAGAGGTTAAATATAATGAGTCTCAAATACAGCGCTGACATTTTGAGGAATTCGAGGTGGTGACCTGACCGTCACTCTGCCTAATCCCTAGAACCACATCTCCATTGCAAAACTCTTGCATTGGCAAGGGGAACTCCAGACATCTGGGATTTGCTCCCCTGAAACAATTAAATCCGTGGCCAAGCCCGTCGTTACTGCATAAGTCAAAGTTTACGTTGCCCAACACTTCCCGTTTGCCCCATTGTATCATAGCACATCCATCTGTCTATGTAACACATCATTTTTAGGCTTCTGTCCAGCGCCCTGATGAACTTGGCAGGGGAAAGAATCCTAAATATTGTCGCTCATTAAGTAAAGTCCAAGCGCTCAGGGGGGCTAACGGTTTACGTTACGATGAGTAGCCAGACCTCTCTCTATATGCCAGCACATATATACTGCAACTGGAGCCCTCGTGGGATCGAGTCGAAACCGTCCATACTGTTCACCTGCTCCTCACCTCCAACTCTTTCCGTTTTCTGTTCGAACCCAGGAAGCATGTACTGGACTTTATTGATTATACTCCCATATCTATCAGCTCTCGCAGCGGGTGGGATACCCACGTATGGTTCACAACCCAAGTCCGAGGGAATTGCTGTACCTCCTTCAAACATCGATCCGAAGGCCGAGACGTCCAACCTCCATCGTCATTGTGGGGGTTTCATCTTCCTGCATCCTCCTGATTATCAACCACATCTTCTCTACCCAGGTCCACAGACCAATTTACAACCAAGTTCACCACAGCGACACCGGCCAGTATCACCGGGTCCAGGGCGTCCTATACGCCGCGCAGCTGCACCACCTCCGGTATACATAGCGGCAAGGTGTAAAAAGCCAAACGGCAGAGAGAGTCTCGCAGGAATCAACCTGAATAAATGCCTTGGCTGGGATGATCATCGGAAAGCTTTCACCGCAGAATACATGTATGTATCTCCATTGGAGCAATGGTGACCACGGCCATTGCGTTCGACTGTCAGTTTACACCTAATTGCTTACGATACCAGCGCATATGGAATTGCTAAAGGGAATTGCTGGGACTGCGGGTACAAGAAGTACCGGAAGCCCGCTTCTAAGTTTATACTGGCTTGCAAGTGTAGCACGAATGCACAGGATCGAACACGGTGGGAGGTCAAGGAGTTTACCCACCGTGAGTATCTGGCTTGCATCGAGCCACAATTCGCTAATAGGCTTTGTAGCTGGCGTTTTAGTATTCAATGAGAAGACAGGTCAGATGGGTTGTCATGGATATTTTGCAGATCTCAACGTACCCGACATCCGCTAGTTTGCTCCCCATACGTTTATCAGGAGCGAAAGTATGATTAGTGGCATCATATCTGAAACTAACAAGAGCTGAAAGCTATGGTTGTCCTAGACTGTTCGGGGATTTGGAAACTGTTAGTGTACCAGCGCGATGGGGTGCGTACGAAGGATGGGACATCTAAATAGACCTGCTGTTATCCTTTCCAAACCAGGCTTTTGTCACTTCTAAATATGTATAATGTGTTTGCAGGATGAACGCTGCCAGTGACATAGATGTTTCATTTATTATGGGCATCGTAGTGTCCCTTTCCCTCAATTTACCTCGGTTGATCTAAAATGCGATGGATCGATAACTCACTGATTCTATGCCATCCTGGGTATTGCCTGTTTACTACACATATACTTGACGCATACTCCAGCTCAATGCAGACCACAGCAAAACCACGCATATGCCACTAAATATTCATCTAGATGTTACAGGGTGGCACGGGAACACCTGATCCAGAGTTCACGGATTCTCAATGCTCGGTGGAACGGATTGGCATACTTGCCACATCACCCTCCATATTAACATCTCCCTAGTCTAGAAGAGACGGCGTATTCTTCTAGAATCATCTTCAACCTCTGTATAGACCAATCAACCTATCCAGGAGGTGAGCACAATAATGTATAATTACTAGGCAGGCATCTTCCGAGCCAGTTAAACAGAAGGGCAAAAGTGTCCAATTCGACAGCAAGGAAGACAATCAAAGGTATGAAGAGCCGTTTCTGAGATGCATCTTTTGCATTCATTATTAGGCTGCCAGATAATTGCTCGATATAAATTCCCAGGAAGCTGACTGCAAGAATCAATCCTCACCCTAGTCTACTCACTCCTGATTCCCGACACAGAGCTTTAGGGCTCGGAATGATATCCAGAGGAGGGCTATATCTAGGTCAGTTTAATATCATAAATAAGTAGTACTTGATCACCGGGATAATATAATCAGGAGAGCAAAGTAGTTTATAGAAACGAATATATATCTCATGTTAGATATCTTCATTTCGGTGAAAATTCACTAAAACATATTATGGATCTGCAGCATGCTAAATGTAGTACTGATTTTGCCTCACTCAGTACTATACTAACGCACCATGAGTCGTACTGAAACACTGCCTACATCACTCGGCTGGAGTCCGAATGCTTCATATGGTCTAGTTGTGCATTTCGGCCGACATTGGTCGACTGGCGCTAGTGATTAATATATGGACGGATTCCGACAGGCTGACACCGTAAACAACATGTAATCCCTGTTCGTCTACGTAAGTGATCGCTTGTTCTGTTTTATATTTTCATCCTTCAAGCCCTGTGTGGTTACCCCACAGGTATCCCGATCCCTGCTTATGGGTCTTTTTCTATTCTCCGGATGGGAGTTGTTGAACTTAACCCACCCACGCCTGCTTCTCTTTCTTTCCCACTATTACTCGTCTCATAGATTCAATCCAATTCTTTTGTTCTGCGTACAGCCGTCATGTCAACTCTTCCCGTTCTTGTTAGTACGTACGGGGCCCGAGTGGCCCTGGTTGTGGCTTTGGTGATTGTCCTGCAATTCTTTCACGAGATGCTGAAAGTACGCCTTCTTTTCTATCGTCTGCGCAGACAGGGCTTAGTATGTTCTTCAATGAAGGGCAATCATGACTGATGCGTTGCTAATACTGAGTCACACAGCCGATGCCGAAATGGGATTTTGTAGCAGGAAATCTGCGGATGATCCCAGGCCTAATGAAGCGGCATCCGAAAGGATCGCAACAGTCAGAGGCCTTTACACTACTATCTTACGAATTTTCTAATTTCGACAATTGTTTCTACATTGATGTTTGGCCCTTCACGAAGCCTTTGCTGGTGGTTAATTCCCCGGATCTGGCCGTCCAGGCCTGTCAGACATATGCACTACCTAAACCACCTATACTGGCGAAGTTCTTCAACCCCTTCGTAGGGGGAACCAATATGTTTGTTACAAACGGGCCCGAATGGAAGCGTGCCCGGGGGTTCTTCAACCCTGCCTTCAGTGCTCGTAGTATCCTCCACCACACTCCGTATATTCTGGAGGAAGCCCAAGAGTATGTGGAGGTTCTCCGCGAGCATGCGCGGAAGGGGGATACCTTTTTATTAGATAGAGTAACCTGTGACTATGTCCTCGATATTATCGGGCATGTGGCCATGTGAGTGTCCTTTGTAAGCAAAGACGCGATTCGTGAAGATGAACACTAACACGCTGGACTGTAGGAAGGCACGCCTGCACTGTCAGCGCGGGTATAATCCGCTGGCTGCGGCATTGAGAAGTCAGGTGGAGTGGCATTGTCAGGATGAACAGATGAATCCCTTCATCCGATGAAATCCCATGCGGCCGATCATGCAGTGGTTGAACGGACGCACGATGAATCACTACATTGGGATCGAATTGGATAAACGTTGTGAGACCTGGAGGCAACAAAAGCCATCAATCCGCGGAAACTCGATTATCGATATTGTGCTCGCGGAGTACATGAGTACACTACAGGCAGGGGCAACACTGGACCCGGGGTTTAAATCCTGGGCTATTATCCAACTCCGAACCTTTCTATTCAATTGCTTACAGTATCTATCTATTATCGAAGTACCCTGATATTCTTTCTAAGGTTCGCACTGAGCATGACGCAGTGTTTGGGACAGATATTTCGTCTACAGCTGGCACGGTCAAACAGTATCCGGAGTTGATTAATCGACTCCCGTATACCCTAGCGATTATAAAAGAGACACTCCGTCTATTTCCTGCTGCTTCTGCGTTGCGAGAGGGCCAGCCTGGTGTCTACCTGCAGGACAAGAACGGCACGAAGTATCCAACAGAGGGATTGTGTATCTGGGTTATCCACGGGGGCATTCAACGTAACCCTAACTACTGGCCAGACCCACATGTATTCAAGCCAGAGCGCTGGCTGGTTGGGCCAGGCCATCCGTTATATCCCCCCAAAGGTGCTTGGCGTCCATTCGAGCAGGGTATCCGGGATTGTATCGGCCAGGCATTGGCCCTAGTGAACATTAAGATCACGCTGGTGTTAATTCTCCGAGAATTTAACTTCCAGGACCAATATGCGGAATGGGACTGCCAGCATCCCCGGTCTGGACCCAGGACTGTCTTTGGCGAACGCGCCTACCAGATTCCACAGGGTGGGTCGCATCCTGTTGACGGACTTCCGTGTCGGGTCAGCTTGCGGAATCAGATAACAAAATGAGAGCTGCGAATGAGAATTATTATGCTGTGGCAATCTTGAATTGGCATCGAACATGTTTATGAGGCGTCAAATTTGTATTGCAAGTGTTGGAGGAATGTACATAAGTAGGGAGAACCCTAGAAATAGAGTCAGAGACGTGTTTATGCCTTGGACTTCGAATCCCCCAGGGCTATCCTCGGCTACCTCTCTTTGTTTTCGTGTCTTCCTTGTTAGACCCACCCGCTCTAAGGTGAAAATCCCCGTTAACTAGAAACTGTTCAGTCCATTTTGTGCCAATCAACGTAATCTACTTTACCTCAACCCTGTCTGGTGGATTCCCCTAATGCACCATCCACTAGCACTGATTCGTGGTCAGTTGTTGAATCATATGGTACGGTGTCATTGCCCGTTTGAATTTCCGACTGCTAGCCCTGCACTCTACTAACATCTTTTGGCGAGACTGCACAATCATACTCCAGAATATGCTATTAAGCCGAAAATAACCGAGGCCCTGCAGGTCGCAACTGTTGGTCATAATTTGCCAACTCAGCCATTCTGCACCTGTCTGACCCTAGTAGGGCTGGGCGTGTCAGTAAAGGTGGTACTTTCCAGCCCATATAATTAACCCTGGTAGTGGAGAGCGGATTTTCCGCCGGTAGAGCCTAAAATTGATTCAATCCAACCACTGGAGTCTGGGCTACTCTTTCTTCCTTTGCTATTATCTTTCTCCTGATGTAGGTCAGCACAAAGCTTCATTGGGCGGCGATTGATCTCCTTTGGATAGCAAAAACAACATCCTACGGCGAGCACATGTCAACCTATGTGAGTACTGCAGATGGTAACCATGGTATCATAAGACGGGACTATGATCTTCTTGATGAGATTAATCTCACCCCAACCATCCTTTGCATGGACGGGCCCAAGAGGAGGCTCTCTATCCAACAGAAAGCGCACTATGTCAATATAGGCGTGACAACGTGCGACATTTAATATCAAAAAGCCTCGTTCATTTGGTGGCGCCAGGTATGTTCCGTCTAGTGATATAGTATTGGCGTTTTGCTAATGGTGGTCAACGAGCATGCGCAGGGCATTGAGGCTGCCATTCTTCGCAGCGATGTGAAATGGGTCTCAAGGCTCCCATGCTAGGGGCAATGGCTGCCCTAGGGTATCTCGCGAGGTATCGCGTTAATGTAGCCACATCGTCGCGCTTGATAATTGCGCATAGCAGTCCGTCGTAGTCCATCTCGTACAGGATGGAGCCGTCCGTGTCGAGAAGCGGGTTGATGTCTTCTGCCCATGGGTCGGAGGGGCATTCTGGAAGTCGCTGCATGCCATTGTGTATCAGGATCCTATCCTTTCCTACCTATGTATACTGTTAAAATACTGTCAGTTGGGGATTGAAATACAGGTTCGTCAACGACGAAAAGAGAAAAAGGCGACAGAAAAAGACGAATAGATCTTACCACCGCCCCACTGGCACTAGCATAGTCGGAATATTTCCGTTGGTTCTAAGACCCAGATATTGGTACATGGCAAATCCTACATAGAAAGTAGATTGAGGCACTCTTCTGCCTTTCTATACGTAGTAACAGCATTTTCATTGGAATAGTTTCGGCATACGTTAGTGTGACTACATTTTGCATTAAGCAAACACTAGACTGGAGCATAAATTGAGCATAGTATTATTGGGTGTCTCATTCTTTCAGAGATTTAACGTTGTATGCCCTACTAGAAACATCATCTTTAAAAGTATGTTCAATCCGTATTCTACTATTTTGCGACGACAGTAGACTCAGAGAAACCCTTGGGCCTATTGACATGAGCACGATCCAAGATATTAATCCCGCTGCTTTATGCTATGCACATACTTAGTAGTGTCGGCACGACCGTTTGCGAAAGTAGGTAGAGCATATTAGATTCAACCTCTCTTATAGACATTCACTATACTGTGGATTACTCTCGGTTTCTTCGTGATTTGCCTTTATACGTTGTACGCAAGTCCAAGAAAGCAATTCTGGCGTTATTATACAACCAGCTATAGGAAACGAAGGGTCCAACACCAATAGAAGTCGCTGCAATACAGAACAGGAACTGGCTTTAAGAAAAGCGACATATGTCAAACACCAAATATTGTACTAATTAGATACCATGCTGAAAAGCTGGACATGACATCAAACACATGCGTTAAGGAAAGACAGCCATCGCCGCTTCACCAGTACCAGTAGCCCATGCCACAACAAACCCAGTAAGAAGGCACCCTCTAGCATCTATCATGCAACAAGATCACACCTATTAGACCTTAACCTCCATAATACCATTATAGTAGCAGCGCTTTATAACCCCATCCATTGGGTTTTCCTTGCACTGCCACTTGGTGTCAGGAGCACTGTCGCTGAACGACGCCTGGCCAATCTCTTTGATCGGGCCAGAAACGCGTTCGAGCTCGATGGTCCATTGGCTGAATTGGTTGATTCCATCAGGAAACCGGATATAGTAGTTGCCGCCGAGGCAGCGGGCATTCTCGTCGGGCACTGCGTTCCAGGACCTACATATCGGAGGTTAGTAGAGGCGGGATATCACTAGTCCAATATATACTCACCAGATAACGTTGCAGTCAGTCGGGGTGTCATCAGGGTAGTTGGGGTCGGTGAGAGAGAAGTGCAAGTTAGCCATGCCGTCCTTCGAGGCGTTCGCTGTGAACTCGGAGATTTTCAAGGATTCGTTTCGGACGTTCGCGGGGCTAGCCAGGGCATTACTAGCGGCCAAAAGGAGAGAAATGGTAGTGAACTTCATTGTGAGTGAGTTGAAATTGTATCTGGGCTGCTTATAGCGAGGTATAACGAAAGTGGGTTTGAATTGCTTCGGATGTCTTGAAGTGTTTGAATTGCTGGATGAGATATCGTATCTCTGTTGGCAAGGACAGCCTTATATACCTCTGGTGACTTTCGCTCTTCATATTCCCCAAGTGCCTTTTGATATACCATAAATAGACAATTTGAACAAATTTCCGAGATGTCTCATTGAGGCCAGCCAAGTATAGTCTGTATCCAGAAACAGCCCATGCCAAGAGGAGGCTGAGTAGGGCTGGTTGTGTTTGGTAGGGTAACTTGCTGGTCAATCCGGGCCCGGGGCGGGCATGACTGCCGATCATGCTACTCTAGGGTCTTTCATCTATTATAAGTGCCGTCCTGTAAGGCCTCCCATTCCTCCGTGGCTCGGCTAGAACTACACCAATCAAGCTATTTGCCGTAGGTTGGCTGGCAGCTAGCCTATAATTGTCTAACGTACTGACCCCTATAGACATATATACCTGGCACATGTCACTACTGGCTTAGCCTCTCGTAGCATTGCTCTGCCTCGCAAAGATAGGCACAGAAACTCCCAAAAAGGGTGCATAACTGCATAGTATCCGAATGAGTCCTGACGGCCCAATTGTCAAGCGACAATGTCTCCGGATATTTCAAACTGGGTGTCGCTAGTCTAGGCGAAGATAGGATCGTCAAAAGCTCAGCTCATTCAGGGACGACTGCAGCGCGTCTACAGACAATCTAGACCTGTGGCTGGTGTAGTAAGGCCTTCGCCCATTACGGCCGTTGTAACCATGCAACCTCGTTTAACCCAGTTAAGAGAGTTAATAGGTCCTTTCTCCCGAAACAGTAAGCATGATCACTCAGAGGATGTTGGGTGCCTGTCAAGCTGTCTGTATGCCGCTCGGACAAAGCTGAATCATGCGAGTAAACCCAACATCCAGTCTTTGCTCCCATGCGTAGCTGTCATCGCTAGAATATTAGCAATTCTAGGTGATCGCCATCTCGCTTAACTCTTTACGAGCATCCAATATCTCAAATATAGATCAGTCGATATTATACATTTTCCGTAGGTGTGTGTTCAGCGGCATAGTATTAACATGGCACCTGCTAATCCAGCGAAATTCTCGCATTTCTGCACCCATAAGGAGCATGCAGTTAATGGCGCCCCTAAATCAATGCTACCGTGTAGTCCACGGCGCCAAAGTATATATCTGTTTTGGTACACCATTGGAGTCATGCTGAGAAACTAACTTGATCTGCAGAAGCCGACACAGATGGTTGAAAGAATACATAAATCTCAAATTCTCCTGGCTAAGCTACTTTGGCAAATTCGGGTGATAACCCTTCGAATCATCAATCCATATCTTTGAGTTCTAAACAGTTTGTCTGTAGGATTAAACCTAAGACAGAATGTATAAATCAAGTAGGAACATCTCCCTGGTCCACCATTTCAAGAACTGTGAAGCGAATACGACCTTCATTCGGAACACTGTATGGCAATGCTCCAATCGAATTCGAACCGTCCGCGCCATCATCTGGGTTTAGACCCCGTAACGACAATGCCACAATACCTTTCTGCTTGCCATCTGGTCCGTACACCAACAGACAGCACTTATCTCCATTACGCATGGGTCCCTCTCGGTCTTTGTCGCGGAATTCAAATAGTGTCGCCTCGTGCTTCGGTCCAGCAGCCAACAACGTTACCGTCTCTATACAATCGACGTTGATTGCGCGTAGCCACAGGCCCCTTTTGCGGTTAAAGAGATGGTATCGCTGTCCGTATTGGAGCTATTTGCCTATATTAGTATATGTGTATAGAAGGTTATGATCAAAAACGTACGGCTGGAGCTTGGTTCATGAGGGTTTCAACCTCAACGTCAAATACAGTTTCGTCACTGTTGTCTGTAAATGTCACTCCAGGGTGACCACAATCATAGAGTGCCTGGACCTCGGAAGGCAATGCCTGATCTAATCAAATTAATTGTTAAACTCTCCTTAGTCAGGGATGTACTTACTCGCCCAGTTGGATAACTCGGCTAGAGTGTAAGGCCTTCCTCTCTCCTTCATTTCCTTCAGTAGTCGTTTGGCGCACCACTGAGCAACATCCTGGCCTGCTGGGTTTAGTATAAACACATCCAGATATTGTAAAGGGGGGTCATACGAATCATCCACGCGTGATGGAGGGATAGATACTCTGGCTTGTTCTTGTCTGCGCGTTGCCATTCATCTAGCCCAAGCCGGAAGCTGATCGTCTCCTTCCTCCTAGTGATTTCAGCTAGTTTGTTGAACTTTTCAGGAATATCTTCGTAGCCGGGTATCCGGCCTATGAAGTCCCCAAGGGGGATGACGTCTTCTTGCTAGACGATATTAGCACCTCTGGTATTTAAGCTATCTTTGGGTCGATTTAAATACCTTGATGACACGCCAGTTTTGGAACGGAGCGACCGTAGGACACCATGCAGGAGGGCTATAATTTACAATTAGCACTTATTTTCTAGATTCAGGATAAAACGAAGAGAGACTTGCTTATTGCAAAGAAGCGTATCACCACCCTGGGCTTGCCAGGAGATCGAACCCTGCAAAGCCCGCTTGGAATTGCTATCTTGTGCCGACTGTGCATTCTCCTGGCTGTAGCTGGCACTACCAGACACATACGTGGATGAGAATGAGGCACTAGCTGAGATCTTCATTTGCTTGGTAGCTTCACTTTCGCTGCTTGTACCCAGCGTACTGAACTTTTCTGATGAAAAGAGTCTCCCACCGAGCTCGATGCGCGTGGCGAAAAAGTGGCCTGTCCGTGTCAGTGTCAATGTCGCGGGCTATTATTCAACATAGCTATGCGTCCATACATACCGTATTTGTGGTGAAAGGCAATCAGAGAGTTGACGTCCTTGACCCTGACAAGATCCTGGCTACATTCATCTGACAAGTCCAAACTGTACTCATCCAAATGCAATACCACTCGAGGGAACTAACAATGCCAGGTTAAATGAAGGTTAACAATGTACATGGTTATATGAAAACTTACATTGTAGGTGATGTTCATCGTGCTGCTTTCCGCCGTACTCTGCTTGCTCAACGCAGAGCTCTCACTCGAGGAGAAGCCAGCACTGATAGCGGCACTGAAACCAAACGCTCCTCCTTCACTATTTATTGTTAGCATATCCATCTAGGGCTATATACAAATCGTTCTGATTCAATTGTGGATTTCATGCATACAGAGAAGCTTCTGCCTCGATGGAAGAGAAGGAGCTGCGAGCCATGGCTGTTGCCACGGACGATTTAGTCTCAAACGTGTCCACGTACGAATCATCTGCCACAACAAACCGGGGGATATGGAATTGTTGCTACTAAATTAGCATCGCTCTTCTCACTATCGTCATCAATAAAACAAAAGGTAGAAATTACCTCAATCTTGACCTCTGAATCCGAAATTTCATGCGGCTGGAACTTTCTCGGCTTCAACACAAAGGCTACCCCTGTTAGACCATATCAAATTGTGATAGATATAGATTGTCTCTGACATACCACTGTATGGTGCACGTTCGATCCGACGGAATTTCAGCTTTTTACTTCCATCTGATGCTCGGCCCAGATTGGAAAACACCAATCGCGAAGCGCTTGTGAGGCTATTGTTGCGGATGACAACATTCCACTCTTTCTCCGACATATCGGAGGGGTTACTAGTAGAGTTAGCAAACCAGAGAAATATCAAGCAGTGATTATGAAGTCCTACGTAGCATTTTCGCTAGCCTCCGCCACCCAGTCGGCCTTGTTGAAAGAGCTGGTGAGCTGGTCTAGAGATGTTTTGAGCAATTCCGGTTTATCCTGGATGGTCAGCTCAACACACATGTACGCAGTGCTTCCGAAACTTACACTGAGTTTGAGATTGAGTTCTTTTTTGAGAGTCTCCTTGACCTCGTCACTCAGGCCAGTGGTGGTCTTTTTGCTCTTGAGGTAGATGTAGACATTGTAGGTGTTCTTCTTTTTCTGGTCGTCGCCCTCCTTCTCCTAGAGGTAGTCAGCGCTTCACGTTTCAAAGCATGGTGAGAATCAGCAACTAACCTCTGTTCCCTCCGATATAATATCCACATAATCCGAGAAGGATGAAGCATCATTGACTAGAGCTCCGGAAGGCGAGCAAAATGAACATCCGACCCTATGATACAATTAGCACAATGTAATAAACAGAGACAAGAAACATACTTGCTGGCATCCAAGCCACCGTTTTTAATAAGCACTGATCGCACGTCGGAAAGCTTCTTGTCACTTATGTCAAAATCCTTCAAAGGAACACAGTTCGTCCTCTTCACCGAGTCATCTTTGCCGTTGAAAAGGTTGACGTCGAGGCGGATCGTAGTCATGATGTCCAATTCACAAGTAGAACAGAATTGAGAGCTGTGTTGGGAACTAGGGGAGAGGAGCAATTACCACTGATGGGAACTGTCTAGGATTTAAATGTTTTGTTTCAGCTGCCAGCTGGCAAAAGGACACTGACACCCCAACGCAGTTCAGCTGGAAAAATAGCTCCTGTCCACAACCACAGCTGAACCCCGCTATATACAAGTCTTGTGTAGCTGATTGGCTCTGCCAAGATGCAGATCTGCCGCAAGTGCCGAATCTTGCAAAAGGAGTGAGTTGTCTGAACTCTATACGATCCACTCTGGGCTATGATAGGTCAAATACCTCATTCTTCACTTCTGGTGGCTTGTCGTGCGCTCGTATATTCCAAATAGTAGCATGATAAACCTCAATACAGGTGTGTATGAACGGATTGATCCGTATGGCGACACTTTATCCTCACCTTGATGGACCAAACGAGTCACAGCAGTCAAAGTCACCAACATGTTCCAAAATGTATATAATTGGAGCTTGACCTGGTCCTCTGTGACAGACGTATAACATAAGATTTAAAGATGCCTTATCTACCCTCATCGTTTCAAGTGGTATGCATGTTCTCTTTCCATTTTGCTTCCAGTCTCTTCCATTTAGTTGCGCGAGTTTCCCAGGAACCACTCTTTTTGTGATGTTTTATCATGACACAGACGGCTTCTCTTTACTCATTTAGGGTGCTCTCCCTATAGAAGGATTTACCAAATCAAACTCCAGAAATATGAGGTTATATATATATCGCTGTGCATGCTTGTATATCTGTTTGTGCAAAGAATATCATAGTACCTCGAGAGTTCGTTGATACAAACAGAGCTATATCAAAACAAGCAGTGTTTTGGATGAAGATGAGAATGCCGGTATGGATGGGGTAAGATACGGAGTATGATCCTCTCTTTTACATATTAAAATAGAAACCTCGAAAGATATTAAATTCGTCAGAAATATGTCAAAGAATTAAGAACCAAGATAGTGTTCCTGACATGTAGCGCTAGATTATTAAGTTGAACGGAATAGAACGAAATCCCGCACTTCAATACCTCATAGGCTGTGTTGCGTCCTCGATGTGGGTCTCTATCCATTTGAGCCTCTTCTATCTTGATACCTACAACGTCTACGCTCAATATCTAGACTCTATAAGTAGGACTCATTGTTGCATGTTGTCACCAAGCATCATCCGGATGTCGTGCCGCACATGCAATGGCTCCAGACAGGGGTATTTGAGCCGTAGGTTTCCTTTCTCAATATGAATGAGCGTATACCATCCCTCCTTTTGTATCTCATTTAATTAATTCAAGCACAATGACTCCTCCCAGCGACACCATTCATCCAGTCGAACTCTCCGACATGTCTGCACTGGGGGACCTTCTATACACCTCCAAGCTGGCTCTGATCGTCAACGGGCTTTTGTTCAAGAGCTGGCCCAATGAAGCTATCTAGCAGCGAAACTATCTCAATGCATTAGAAGGAAACGACGTAGATTCTTCCGAATCCCGGACTGTAGTTGACAATGTCTCGGGCGAAGTAATCGCCATCTCGCCCTTAACCGCCGCCGACCGGTAGAGGATAGAAAACAGTCCGAGGGGAGATCAAAAGGCAGGATCTCCCGGACTTCTTTACTCCTGAAGTCGTGGCAGCGGTGCTGGAAGCAGCCGCCAAGATTAACCAAGAAGTAAAGGCCATCGACCGCTATAGTAAGTCTGCTTTCTCTATCAGAGATTACGTACATAGTTGTCAAGTCCGAATATCGTTATTGCGGTATCGGAAAGGACCATGTCTTCGACAAGGTTCGGTCAGCGGACGTACCTGTTGCCGTGAGCGCCGAGCCGCAGATCTACGGGTTTTTCAACAAATATGGCTTCAAGTTCATGATACGAAGCATGCGGATTTCGATCTTGCTCAGTGGGCCCACCACACTCGGGTTTTGGTAATTTCAGGTTGGCTGGGTTAATACGGCACCCCTTGAGTAGAATGGGATTCTACAAACAATGATCATGAAAGATGGTCTTTGAATTTCTCCGGTGGCTCTCGATATTTTTTGTTGAAACTTGGCTTCTCTTTCAAGCCTTAACGCCAAGATACACTAAGCCTTACCAGGCTACCCGCGATCTCAGCGGAACAACAATCTTGCGTTACTGATGCGCACTGCACGGAATTGTTTCGTGGCAGGGATTGTGTCTCGTAATTGTATCCTTACGCCTTCTGTTAGGCAGGTTAGGTGCCTTTCAAGTATAAAACGAGTCTAACTGAAGGATAGAAGCCTTGTTGCATACGGTGTACTTTCTGTTGTTCCTCTTTTGGGACCCATCTCGCCCAGGGGGGGTGGCGAGGGCTTACGTACGGGAATGGGGACTTGTGGCTGTGTTGATATTACTGCGGAGTGTCGATCGGAACAGAGTTCCAGGATGCGTTGTTTACCCCTCAGCCCTCAGCGCTCAACCCCTCCGACCCCTCCATGAAAACACCCCCGAGAGGCTCAACCCCTTATACTGCAAGCCCCTGAAAATGACTAAATGGCGTGAGAATGGCTCCATCTTTTGCCTTGTGGACGCTCAGCTGAGAAGCGGAGACGACTCTCGATCCAATAACAGAGGATGCCCATGGGCAGGTGGATATCGACGTGGCCCGTCTGTGGATACAATCGTATCTCACCGCAACGATCGATTTTTGAGCTGAACGCCGATCCATTCGGTTAGAGTGTTTTGGGATCTATCTAAATAGCCCCCGTCTGCCTCTCCCCCTCCTCTTCTTTTTCTCTCCTCATCCATCACAACTTTTTCTGATCTTTCCTCAACAGACCACTCTCCTCCAAACAAAATGTCTTGGTTCGGTACGTTGTTCTTGCTCCCAGTCCTCTCTTGACCTCGATGATGTACTGACTGTAGTTGTCTACTAGACGAAGAGCACGAGAACGCCCGCGCCCACCGCGAGGTCAACCAGACCGAAGGCCACCAGGGACACTGGTCTCACGACTTCATCGGTGGTGCCGCCGCCTATGAGGCCATGAAGGCCTACAACGACCACGAGGCGAAGAACGGTATAATCAATCCTTGTCTTTGAGTCGATTGTTCACATCGCTGATTCTCCTGTCCCCATGTATAGGCAAGCCCCAGAGCCATGCCCAGGCTAAGCAGATCGCCGCTGGTCTCGCCACCGCTGCTGTCACTCAGCTCTTCGAGACCAAGGGCCTCGACTTCATTGACCGCCAGAAGGCTGAGTACCACGCCAAGAAGCAGGCTGAGGAGGCCATTGAGCGTCACTACTAAGGGTTGACTTTTCCCGTTGACTCTTAACCGTCCATGATGTATATACCATGAATGCCAATTAACGTTTTAACGCGAAGTGTTGCTTTCTTCTATCTCTCCCTCACCCTAATCGTAAATAAAGAATACTTGCATCACACCATCCTCCACGCCTTGTTCACAGCATTGTCTGTTCTCAAATAATCCTCGAGGATGAGTTTCATGATCGGACGAAAATTGGAAAGGGCATGTACAACACAACGGCAGTAGCTACGTGTATCAGTGGGATGCTCAGATGTAAGCCAATCCGGTCAAGTATACACCGTCTCTAGTTTAGGCTGTTGAAGCACTTTCAAATGTTACCAGGGAAGGCCCGGGCTGTTTTGGGTTTTCCGAATTGGGATATGGAGAGGGGTAGCATTGGTGCCACGTGGTTCTCCTTCGGGTCCTCGATTCAGTCTCAAGAGTCGCCCCTGGATGCGACAAGAAATACGAGAAGTGACGTTGAGAACGTCAATAGAAGATACCAGCTAACCAACGATGCCCTCCTGTCGTTCTAGCCGTCGTACAACTCTTGATCAACTCACAATACCACGATCAGAGAGTAACTTCGGGACATGGGGGCCTTATCTCCCCTACGTGATGCCGTTAAAGTCAACAATGCACAATTATTATCAGGGGCCGCTCGGACCCGAAGCGGACCCGACACTACACTGGTCCAATGTTGGATGGAAATAATAGTAGTACCTAGTAAGGACCTTGATGGAACTTGGAACGCTGAGTGGAATCAGCATAGTTGATTGGACCGTTCGGCAGTACTTCTGCTAGTAGTGTTAGGCAATATATTGACCGCCTCACATACCGCCTATTTGTTCCCTTTCCCAACCAGACTCATCATTCCCCCCGCCTAATCCATTAGTTGGTTAGGCAAATGAGAATCATCAGTATCTTATCTCTTCTATTTGTTATTTAAATCATTAACATTCCCTGTATTCTATTGAGTCATATCTGAATCGAAGTCAGGCTTAAAAATCGCTTCTCAACCTATCAGTATCAGTTTTCTACGCATACCGATGAGTACAGTTGCGGAGTGGTCACCATAGTCCTCCGACGAGTGTGGCTGTGCTTGTCTTCTAGTGGCTGAATGTAAAGGTTCAAGCATCTCGCGCAATTTTCTGAGACAATACTTTTTTAATGTGCTCCGAATGAGGCATTATATGACGCCATTTTACGGCGTTTATCGGGATTCTATTTTGGAATTAAATCTTGCGAGTGGAAATAACTGATGCCGTGCTTGTGCTCGAAGTGTTTCTCGAAGTTGTAGCACATCCGAACTGCTCCGACTATCAGGCCGTTCAAGATGCGACAGTGCTTTGTTAGCTGTGTCGACTGTATTTGATGCAGGTACAGTCAAAGTGTTATATTATAAAGATGCAATTGCTGTGGACTTTGATGTATCCACTTTTTTGTCAAGACCGTTGAGGCCGCGCAGACCCCGGAACTCTTTCTGAAGCAAGAAGTCATGATATCTGCCTTTGATCTCGTGGGGGGGCTAATAACACCATTGGTATATGCTCTTTCCAAAAAGTCACTGGAGACCGTAAAACCCAAAAAATACGGATTAGATCTCCAAAACAATCACTGGACGAATGCACACTGTGATATCCAATCGTTGCAGCCTAGGGGACTGGGCTACCCTATGAAAATGCAAATTTCGTGGCCTATAAAATGCCTCTCCAGATACTGACATTCATGGTTCGGGGCCATTCCACTCCCACGTACGAGTATGGACGTACCTCAGCATGTAAGGTCCAGAATCGCAGTGGCTAGGCTTGAGAGGCCCTTATAAAACTGAACATCTACAACATCTTACGTCATTTTTTATAGTTCAAGCATCTTGGTCATGCCTCCATCGTCTGTACATGTACGCATTGGCATCAATATGTTAGCTTGGATGCTAACATGTCAAAGTGAGTGTCATATACATGCCCCAGATACCCATCTGATAGATTGAGACCCAGTCCATTTCGTGATCTCATACAACCTAGCCATACTCAACTATAGACCGCCTATCGGGTTTCCGTGGTCTGTGGCAGTTCGTGAACCTCGTAAACTGCCTGGATGGGCGGACTCGACGGCAGCTCACTCATCTCACCTTGGAGCGAAGAGGCCGGCCTTTTGGGAAATCCGGGGACCGGTTGTGAATCTGAACCTGGGCCAGGCTGTCTCTTCTGCCGTCGGTGCTGAAGCAAGTACCAAATCAACGCTGCGATTAGAACCACACCAGCCATACAACCAACAACAAGACCCGCGATTGCCCCAGGAGGAGCACCATCAGAGCTGGATACAGTATCAGATGAAGACGTTTCGGACGTATGGGGCGCGGATGCAGATGCGGATCTGGAGGCCGACGTCGAAGTTGCTCTGTGGGGGTACGTGAAAGTCGTGGACGAGATAGCTATACCGAACCTTTATCAGAGCTTTCAACCAAGACATGATATTCCTCAGAACTTACTTTGCGGTTTTGGGTTCAGGATCGTTCGTGACATTCCCTCAGGTTGCTTGGCGCAGCCGACACTGTCGCTGTACTTCTGTTCTGAGGTCCAAAACCCCTGGTGGTCTTCCTTGCAGCAGAAGAGGCCAGAATGTTCGTACATGGCCCAGCTTGCGTTGGCGCAATGAGGTATCTTAAAAACGGGTTCCCGACAATCCACCTCAGTCGGGCAACAGATAGGATTTTTGTTGTTATCTGATACCTTGCAGGTGCTGTCTGATGGACAGTAGGCAACGAACCCATCCCAGGTGGCCCGACATTGTTTGGTGCTCTCAGGGCAGCTGTCGTTCACACGAAGGGAGTATTCAAACGGAGGATCGTAAGACACCATGCTTACAGAAGTGGACAGAGGGCGGAAGCGATAATAAGAGAAACATGTACTATCCGGCACAATAATATCAGCGGTGGAGACTTTGCTGTTTGATAAATTTCAGCAGAGAAAGGTTTCGCTCTGATGCGCATATGCTATTCACAAACGAAGTTGAAGAAAGTTGAGATTGATCAGCAAAATCACACCTTGACAGCTAAATGCGGCTCTCAGGCAAGAGGAATCTCGCGGGAGAACATCCACCTCCACAAAAGGACACAAACACCTCTTAGGTCGTGGCACTGCTCCAAGTATGTGTTTGTGCCAGCGAAACAACCAGTCAGTCTACGAAGAAATCTACTCTATGATGATTGGGTGAGGCTGTAAGCGGGTTTGACAAAGGCCGGCCCTGACCTACTACACTTTCCAATCATAGATCCACCTTTTCTGCGGAGGCAACCTCATACGCTGGGAATCTGCATAACTGTGTGTAGGGATACCCTCGTTGTGGTCCTGAACGTTTGCAATCAGATTGGCAGAATACCAGTGAAGTTGCCCGGTTGGCCATCCTAACCAGCAATGCCACATATTGAAACACAACCTACCCAACAACAGAAATGGAATTGACAACCGACTGCTATTTTTGGATCCCCAATCGATGACTTTGATTGCAGCTAGCAAGGACGAATGATACTACGAGTCATATATTACTGATTGGAACGCCCATCCAACTCCTGGATTTTTCTTAAGGGCCTCTTCAGCGAACAACACGTAAGTATGACCAACGAAAGATCGAAACTTAGATCACGTATGCCCATATGACCATTTTCTGGTTTCTAGTTTCTGGTTTTAAAGGCCCGAAACGTTGATCATAAACTCGCTAGGTTCGTCTTCAATTCCCACGAACATAGTTCCTACATCATTCAGGTGCAGATAGTAAGGATTTGACGCCGTTGTCATTATCGGTCCTGAAACACATGACAGGTGAGGCTGTCAGACCGATATGCATTCTCCCTAGAGTCAAACGTCCATGCTTTGCAAAGGAACTTTTTATGCCGTCAGCGCGATGCACTCAGTGTACCTGTGTGTCAATCACCATTTCAAGTTCGCATCCAATCAAAATAAAAACAACACCAATGTTCAACAGTTCATGATATGAAATCTAGAATTACAATCAAGTTTTCTCGATAGGATACCCACTACGGAGGCCAACTCTTCTTTTAATATTCGAGAAAGTGTCGAAACCCTGTTGCCACTGCTGTTGTAGACTACTATACAAAATCACTATTAGCGATCGCATCTACAACTGACGAGATTGCAGTTTGTTGTGCTCTGCTCCAGCCTTTGACAGTCAACAATGATGTCCAATTCATCCATGTTCTGGCCAGAACTGCGATCTTTCAAATACAGATATGCTCATGTCCACCTTACCCTGTGTGCTCGCCCAGGGAGCTTTCTATCCAGAGATTGGTCGATGGCCGAAAGAGCCGGAAGTACTTACCTGGTGCATGACTTGATAAATGTCTCATCAATCGAGAGCCTGTCTCTCCCTCAGTGGATACGACAAACGTCGGACTAGGATTATCAGTCACATTTCTCCAATCTTATGGAAATAACCTTCGCCCTTCTCTCTCGGCGCAATAGCTATTCTCGGGCAATGGGACCCGACAGCCTTCACCCTATATTTAATGACGACTCTACCGACGGATGTTGAACCGACAATGCTCCGGCTCTGGATGAAGATCCTGATCCAAATAACACCGTAACAGCCGTGTTCATCGTCCGGGCTCCTTGCAAGTGCAACTGGACGCCGGCGAGGACAAATTTGGGGCTAAATGGAACGAAGACATATATATACTGAGGGGAGATTTCTGCGATCGAGGATGCACGTAAGGTGTATATCGACAACCAACTATGGCCAAAGTGCAAGATATAGATAGCATGTGGCCCATGCTGCGTAGATCGACCGCAGTGCTCAGTGATGCCACTGAGCGGGCGACTATGATGTCGATCGCTTAAATGTCGATCTCATTGCTTATCACGGGTGATTTCCCCCCAGTTTCAATCTAAGATGAACATCGTGGAGCAGAGTTTCATAACTCGCTTGGCACACGGGATATAATTGTAGAATACATATTAAGCCCACTCGATCAGAACAATATATGGCGCTAGGGCTGTCTATCCTTGACATATATTGACTGAGCTCTGCCGTATAAAAGCAATGCACAGCGAAGAGTTCCACAAACAGTTATCTCACACTTTCCATTGAACCCACGAGTAATGCCCGAACAACGACCTATGCACGGGAAGTTCCCTTGGACACGCAGAACTAGCCTTAGTACATGCCAATCACCTACCAAACTCTAGTAATACGGACAGTACGATATCTCAGAATATGCGATTAAACCCAAGTAGAGCAGCTGGAACTCATGACTAGCAAAGCCGGGTCCAAAGCTACGATAAGAACACACACACACACAGAGAGAGAGAGAGAGAGCTGTGGCAGTCTCCAAAGCCTGAGTCATTGAACGCTCACTTTTCCCAAGAGCCAGATACCCGGTCATATATGAGCACATCGTATCCCAACAACCCTCGTACATTGCATGAGATATCTGATAATGCTACTACCGGTCCCCAGCAATGTTCTAACTACGTATATATCCATTACCATCTAGCCCATCGGTCATAACATTTCTACACAGTCCTGTACGATCCCTAAAAAAAGACAAAGATCAGAGCCCAGTCACCAGCCCCATGCAAGCAATATGCAACTCTCTCCCTTACGACATCTGCACCAGTCTCCCAATAAGAACATGACACCCACCACATAGAACGCAAGGACACTATTCTATTCTAAGAATATACCAGCCGACAGCAAAGCAGATGAAAGCAAAGCACAAACCAGAAAGAGAACATAATCCCATACATATATACATCACCATATCAGCCCCTCCAAGCCAGAACGTGCCCCTCCCTCACAAACACACACATCACAGACCAAGAAAAGCCCTACCCCCTTACATAACCGCCCCTTTCCAGAAACCCCAAGCCCCTCCCCCTTTCTTCTTCCCCTTTAGTTAGAATTCCTGAATCTCGATGTTCTAACTTTATCTTTCGAATTGCCGAAGCACGAGCTGGGTGTTTGGTTCTTAATTTTAATTTACCTCGATCAGTTCGGCAGTCGGGGCCCGGTTTTCTGCGGATGCGTACCGAGTACCGAACTTGGGTTCTGTTCGGGGGTCCACTTTTTTTGGTTTTTTTTCTTGTCCCCTGAAGAATCAATGATCGCTTGTACCTGAGGAACCGGAATTGTGGTTCCAGTGGTGTGAAACGAGGAGGGTTTTTTGTCCCTAGCGTTCTGGGATGGGTTTCCTTTTCTTTTTGGTTCTGGGTGGGGGGGGTGGTTATGTCTATACTTAGCATCTTTCTTTGTGTACTGTAGGTGCTTTAGAGTAGAGGTTGATATGAGGGTGGATAAGTACTAAGTAGTATGGTTATTTCTCTAGTGTAAAGAATACATTCTATGTTCTTGATGGTCCCGTTCGCTAAGGAACCCCTCTATGCTGTCCGCACCAAACAATACAATAGTACACACTAGGCAGAAAGCAATAGGAAAACCCATTTGTCTGGAACCTACTCCGTTGTTCCGGGGAAACCTTTTGCAAGGAGAAGAGACATGAAACACTTGGCGGTGTTGCTATATGGAGAAACAAGATAGGGTAACGAAGGGTGGTGAAAAGAAAATTCTGACCTGGCGGAACCGCTCCAGCCACAGCCAGCTGCTCCACACACAAAACCACACAGCCAAAAGATGAACCACCTCAAGGTTGCGACTGGGAAGCCTCCACCATAGCAGTCCAGCTATTCGGTCCAAAGCGCTCGTAGAACTCACCGAAAAACTCGGTCACAAAAAGGTACGCCGCGCGGTGACGTAGTTCGTGCACCAATGGGCGCAGGTCGTCCACTGGTACCGAGTGTATCATAAATCCACATCGCGCGCGATCGTAATGGAGTAGGCGAAGGCGATGCTGGACTTCATTCGACCGATAGCGAGAATAAGGTTCCTCACAAGTCAGGATCAGATCGGGCCCTATATTAGCCAGGGGCGCATCGGGCGGTGTTCCTGGGTTCTGGATGACCTGCAAATCCTCAAGATGATCAATATCGGGTTCGCCAACGTCGCCTTTCTGGGACTTGTGCGATACGGCGCTGATTGGGTGTGGCCGGGTGTTTTCTTTGCTTTTACTGATCGGCAGGGGTGGGGCAAGGGGATCTCACCAATCGATGGCCTAAAAGCCCCGGCGTGCGTTTGATACGGTCCTGGAGGACGGCCAGGTACTCGACCGCTTCAGGCGAGGAGAGGTTCGGGGTCTCGTCGAGAAAGATGCCTCCCACGCCCAGACCAGTTCTCACGTAATCCTCAGCCCAGGTGGCATACGTCTGGACCTCTTCCAAGGCTTCGGAGAGGGGCTTCTTGCAGTAGTTTATGGCGATGTAACCTACGGTGACCACGTTCGCATAACCATTCAGTCGGGCGATTTCACGCACGTAGTTGGCATCAGGCAATGGGGGGGCTCCCGGTCCACTGTTGGGATTGACAATCACCAGAAAATGCACGTCGGGATTAGCGGTGATGCTACCGGCACTGAGTTAGACTAGTTTTGTTTTTGTTTTTGTTTCTTTTTTTCTTTTTTTTCTTTTTTTCGCTCGGTGATTTTTATGTATATTTTTGTTTTTTCTTTTTTTGACACGCCAACGGAAAAGCGTTCGTGCGCGGTGGAGGTCGAACGACGGGAGTAAAAGGCACAGAAAAAAAGGAAAAGGGCAATCCTTACGAGTCATAGAGTGGATCCCAGGTTGTTGGCGACAGTGGATAAATGTACAGAGGAACGATTATGCCTGAGGAAGGTGGCGTCTGCACAGTCGTTGGCGAGGTTTCGCTTTGCTTTTTCTTGAGCTGTCGGTCGCTCAGTCGCATTTTGATCCTTTTTATAGGATCCCACGCCTGCAGCGCCTGCATTTCGTCGCCGTGTCGCGCTCAATTGGGGGATGGAAGAACTCAATCGTGCTGACCGGGTCGCTCTGGCGTCAGAAAGCCACGGAATCCAAATCAAGGCGGGATCCCAGTAGTACTTGTAGAAAAGTGGTAGTTAAAGTTGACGCCAGCCAACTCAGCCATGGCGCGGGTGGAGTTTGGAGCAGCATTAGTTCACGGGTCCAGGAATTAGAACCTCTTGGTACCTTTGCGCTCGACGAATCGCTACGATCGACAGATCTCTGCAACATGTGTCGACTGGAAAATTTATACACCGTATAATATATGCAGGGCTACGGAACATATCGAAGGATGCGCTGATTATCCAGACTTCATCCGACAGCTCCGCGACCATCGCGATGACAGATCACCCCGTGTCGGTACAACATCGCAGAGTTTTCATTAAGCTTCAAAGATTGGCATTAGAAAACCTCCGACAGGCTTGCGATCATCAGGCAATCTGCACGACTGACAGTGTCACTTCTGCGGCTTATCCTTTCTCCCTGTGTCAACAACAGACGGTATCCTCAGTGTCTACTTCTGCCAGGTGCAAGTGCCGTCAACTTCGCCTCCCGAGTCAGAGCGCATGACTGGATTTTTCTTTCTTTCTTTCTTTTTTTTTTCTTTTTTTTTTTTTTTTTTCTTTTTTTTTTTTTTTTTTGTCTTTCTGGGTAAATCGATGTTCTTTTTCTTGTCCCAAGCCCGGAGTTGGTAGCAGCAAACTTAACGCAATAATACGCGCGACTCGATCTGGTTACACTGCGGTATGGAAACAACCGATCTGACTTGCTCCCGTCAGCCTTGTTCCCACTTTTTCAAACGCCACACGCCATTCCAATCCACCCCTCCCGAGCCATCCATCAATTAGAACCCGCTCGTGAGGGGCACACTGAGCAGCTACCTAATGATGATGCTACCATGCTAGAGTTCCGAGGAGAAAAAAAGCAACACGAGACAATGTCAATAATTCCAGAGCTACAAATTATACCTTCCTAATTCATTC
>NW_022476038.1:0-13163 GCF_009193645.1 Aspergillus pseudonomiae | reverse complement strand
CTTTTTCAATAGCGTCAAACTATCGGCAACGTCGCTCTCGGTTGCCGTACCTTGCACCCGGGATCGCGGGTGACTATCACATACTACCCTCAAGCCAGATGACCATCTGAATCATGTCCCACATAGAACAACATAACCGACCTTATGGTGGAAGGTGCGAGGCCGCTGAATCGCATCTTTAGATTGTGCTTTCCCTAGCTGCGATCGGGGAGGATCCGCCGACTACTTCAATAGTACTCAAATCATCAGTCGGCGTGATGGAGCTTTGGCTGGAGACTTCAACGAGACAGAATCTCGGCTGCTGCCCGAAGCAGAGACCGGTCTGTTCAAGTTCTCGTGGAGTTTAGATCCAAAGCCAAGTTGTGGAAATGATCAGCACATGCTAGCCGAGTCCGGTTCGGATCTATTTCTTTAGATCGGTCAGCATCCGTTCTTTCTCGTGGTGGAGACAGCCGAGAAATAGGAACTTTCCCTCATAACCGTGGATCTGAGGTGTATATTTGAACGTAGACTTGTAGAATATTTCTGAAGAGTATCAGAACAGTGGGGTTTTCTCAGATTGTCTCAGAAAGTACAATCGGTTTTGCAAAGAGAGCCACTATCGCATGTAGGGCAACAGGTCGGCCAGCCATCCGTGCACCAGCCCTGATATCCCCTGAAGGGTCTTGGAAGTGGTAGAGCAATTGCAAATTAGACAGTCCAATTCGAGAAAAGAGAAAGTCTCTCCGAACGATACGTGACTCAGCATGCACGGTGATAATGTAATGTGTTTTGATTTTTAATTTTCTTTATTTTTGTTTTTATTTTTTTTTTATTTAATTTCCTATCACCGTTACTATTTTTGCCGTTCAATGGGTGGGCTGTGGTTGGCGTGTCGGCGAACAGCTAAGAAATTAACAAGGAGGAGCACCAAAGCAAGAGCCGTGGGACCACAATGATAGTGTCATTCTTGTCAGGTACCAAGTCGCCATCCAGAACTTCAATAGTAACAGTAGTGGTGGTGGACTAGCCTCAACCCGACCTAGTGAGACTTGCATTCAGCCCTTGTTAGCGCCATTCTCCACTGCCACCAATATGATGGTGAGTATCTGAGAACATGGATCGGCAGAGCAAGAAAATTGGTTCGGCTTCGGATTCCCCACCTGCTGTGCTGGGTTCCTGAAGTCTCAGCTGCCCATAAAGTACATATACAGCGTATGTAGGTCTCATTAAGAATCCAACTCCCACAACGGTTCAAGTAAGGGACGAGCTTGTCGGTCAGTGTCGCCGTCAAGTCATTCAAATAAAACGCCACGGATCCCCGCTCCGGAATGTGTAGTGCCTGTCATTAAGTTCTTTTCTATTCGCGCGTTTGGTTCGGTGCGCCCGTTTCGCCATGGGCGCAAACTACTTGGGCCTGGATGCGGTAGGATGGCATGCGATGGTGAAGACCTGGTGGTCTCAGGTAAAACCCCCCGTCATGTGATGCCTCAGCCCTAACATGGCTTACTGACTGAAATAACTAGGTTCTCGCCGCTTGTTTGCTGGCTACCATTGTAATTGGGGGCCTATATATTCTCTTCCTTGTCGGAAGGCGGCACATCCGCAAGACTTGGCGTGTACGTATCTGTTGTCCCCAATACGAGGTACTCACCCGGCACTGGATCCTGTTAACATCGTAATAGAAAAGGGATCAGCTATCCGAGGTACCCACGGTTATTTCGCGGTGTCTCGATCGCCTATCAAAAGAGGCACAGCCACTCTCGACCGAGAGATATGCAGGAAAAGAGCTTCAATCATTCGGCGTCTTCCTCGGCAGTCTATCGAACCCACCAACTCCTGACCAGACGCAGTTGCTGCAACAGTGGGATATCACTGTTCTCGACCCTGCGCAAGAGGGTGTTCTGAGTTCTCTATCAGGCCAGCCGACAGCTTCCTATACCTTAGGACGACTGGAAGTGCGGGCGCTGGCGAACTCCGAGCGCGCTTCGGATAACGATGAGGTGATTCAGGCTTTGGAGGCTGTTGCCCAGGCATTGCAAACAAATTTCAAGCAGTCCCAGGGTGCACAGTCGCCATTCAATGGAGTTCTTCTGGCTGATTTTCTCGCCCACTTCCAACCCGTGGTATTGAACAGATTGGTAAACTATATAAACCAGCTCGGGCTCGATGTCTGGCTCGAGCTTTCGCCACCAGCTTATATTACCGAACGACAATGTCGCGAGATCGATATGCTGCCCATCAGGGGCTTTATCTATCGTAACGCCACTATCTCGCCTGATGGTAGCAGCCGCAACTACTTCCAGATGACTGAAATGCGAACAGCTATGCGCGCTATCGCCTCTCAAAAGTCTATGGGTGGCACCACGGTCGCGATGTGGGAGACGATCGACAATGGAGCGGAGTTACCGCACGATGTTATTCACCGGACATTCAAATGGTGCAACTACAGGAGTGCAATGTGCTGGATTGCGCCGCGTGACGCATTGACCGACGCGACGATTGCGACCGCAAAGACTATAACTGAGGAGCCGCTCGGGGCCCTGATGTGGATGAAGGGCAACGAGGTCACCGAAGCGCATAATGTGTGGAGGTCCAACGGAAAGGTGAGATTATCAACTTAAAGCCTGGAAAGTGAACAAGCTGACATTCAGTAACAGGTCTGTCAAAACCCCTGCGATCATGACTCTCTGTACGAGTCTTTACATTCCTTCATACCCGATCTGCCGGCAAAACTATCGTTGTCGCCGGCTTGGGAACTTCCAGCCGATAGTCAAGAGACAGTAATCGACGAGCTCTATTGGCCATCGCAGCAGGAATCTACAACGAACTCTTTCTCTGTTTCTCCCGCTGGTGCCGACTATACGGGGCTGGGATGCTTCCAACTCGGACTCGACTGCACATCTCGAGACATTACCGATTTAGTTGATGCCCAGCGACATGTCAGAGATCTTGGTCTCCTTGAACGTGTCAAGCTAGAGGAACTCCACGGTATCGCTGGACAATTGCGTGCTCTCCAAAAAGCAACAACGGCACCTTCCCAGGTGTTCAACGCCGTGAAAGAATTGCTTAGTATTCTCAGCTCTTGCAATGGTCGTGAAACTGATACCCTCAAAGTCTATGTGGGATTACATTCAGGATTTCGCACGCGCCTGGAAACACAGGTCTGGGGTTTGTATGATGTCGATACCGCTTCCGGTACTCTCAACCTCAATGTCTATCTCTCGGCGAAGGTACAGGACCGTACTAGCACCCTCCTACACACTTTCATGTCCAGTAGGGGATACTCGAGGTTTGAATGTCTGATGGCCGAGGTCGCGCTAGCAACACAGACCGGAAGTCTGTCAGAGACCTGGGGGTTGCCACCACGCATTATGCACGACATCGAACAACTTACACCTGCTGAGGCAATCTTATTTCTGCGCCGTGTTACAACTTCTGAATGTTCGAAGTCTTCGTCATTGTCTCAGAAAGTACGCGCTTTTTGTGAATACCAACTCGTGGAGGCTCCGTCTCTGGCCCAGCTCAGAGCTTTGAGCTCTACTGCGTATCTGGGCGGCGAGATCTCCGCTGAGGACCTGGTTCATTCACGGCTTGCATGGTATCGGGAACAAGGATGCTGGTGCCCTGATTCTACGGTCGCTGTAGCTCTTTTCAAGGAGGTCGATGCCCGGCTACCGGCAATCCTTATCAATGGGGAGCTTCAGATTCTGACCCAGCTCGCTACCGTCGCTCATACCGTTTTGCGAACGGATCAAATCGATGCTGCTGCCGACTTGTTTGCTTTGTCCGTCTTTTGTGCATTCCGCAAGCTCGCCCTCAATGAAGTCTATCTGGAAGTCCTCGACCGGAACCCCTTGCCCAACAATGACATGCTTCAGGCCTCTTGTTTCGCAGAGATGTACGCGGTGGGTGCACGCTGCGATATGTACTTCGATATGGCCCCGATACTTCTCGGAAAGATCCTCGCCACCCGGTACCGTGCATACTACGATGTCCACCAACCCCCTCGCCGGGACGATATGTTCACTGAGCTCCCAACAGCGTATTCATCCATGGACATTGACTTAGATCCGAAGGGTGAGCAAGAAAGACCATCGGTATTCTATCAATTCACATTCCTGGGCATCTTCGCCGTTCCAGCCCTAATCGATATCGTCATGCTCACGACCGTCGGCCGAGGTCTTTACCTTACCACATTCATGAGTAACATCGATAAGTCGTTGGCGACACTCGCATTGATGATCGCTCTTATCCTCTGTGGTGGATTCGGCGGCTGGATCAGTTCTGGAGGAAACTACTACCTTAACGCCATGGCTTTCCCGGCCATGAGTATGTTCGTGCTTACCCGATTTGTGGCCGGACTGGCAGTTGCCTTCGTTGGCGGTATTTTTGCAATGATTGGTATTGGTGTTATCAGTGGATTTGAGCACGGTGTCGTGTTCTTTTTGTACTTCGTGATGCTGTCTACCTTCCTCATGACTCTCTCTGCACTCTCGGTATACCAGATTCCGGGATTCCAGTTCCAATCGGTTAGTGATTCCTGCCTCGTCCTTACGGTCATTCCTTTTGGGGCCATATATACTTGTATCATTACTAACCAGGGATTTCGACATTTAGGGAAGAAATATCATCATGATGTGCATCCCAATCCTGTTCATCTCGCCGATTATCACGATCTGGGTCCCTCACGACACCTGGGTTTATATTCCGTTCCTATGGCTATTCTTGATATGTCTTTTGATCGGTGCTCGTATAAACATTGCTCAGTGGAATACATGGTACCTCAACATACCTCGCATTACGGACAGTGATGTCGTCAATTGGTACCTCGAGACAAGGCCAGGCGACAGTCTGCCAGCGGATGTGAAAGATATTGGCACCACCCCAATCCCACGACAAGCGCTCCAAGAAAGTGTCGAGAAGGAACGGAACCGCCACTTCTGGTCCAGGTCGACTGCGGACCCCTTGGTGCGGAAGTTGGCCGATGGATATTCTGCGACAATGTTCCTTCTCGTATGGTACTGCAGGTACTCGAGAACCAAGCTGCCACGGCCTTACAGCCCGACTTGGAACCTTCAATTGAAAGCGTCTGTCGACACCATGAGCGACATGCAGAGGGGTGTCAAGCTTCACAACGCCTTTCTCCACTGGCGTCACACCGGCGGTGACGTGTGGTGCGGCATCCTGTACTTCATCCTCGCTCTGGTCGACAAGTGGACCGCACTGCTGACAGGGCAATCGGTTGTGGGTTTGTCCAACGTGTCTAGCATGAAATATCGGCTTGCTACCGGCTTTGGTTTGGCTTACTACCTCATGGGCGCAGTCATCCTTGATGCTGTGTCGCAGCCACTGTGGACATTGGCCAATAAAACCACCTCCCGTGCCATTGCCTCTCTGGAGTCCCTCCAAGAGGCCAAGCTAGACAATATCCGGACACGACGAGCACTGTATTGGAAGTCACTTGCAAAGTTCTTCTTCCTCCATATCTGGGGCGCTGCCATCTCACTGGCCCTCATGTGGGCTTTCGAAGCTACTAGCGATGCTACCATCATGTACTTGGCCTATGTTGGATCATACTCTGGTCTACTCTGGTATCAGTACAACAAGGTATTTACAGGGCTTCGTGCGGTCATACCCCTCGCCATAGGCACGGTTATTGGCTTCATTTTGGGTATTCTCCTTCATGTCTATGTACCAGCTTTCGCATACAGCAGTGTCATCAGTTTGGCTTCAGGAACATGGTCCGCTGCTTTGATCTCATTATACATGACCGACATATGGATGCCGCTCTCGAAAAAGGAGACAAACACGCAGCCGACTTCCAAAGGCGAACTGCCCTTTTATACCTGCAGCGCTCTCAACCCCCGCCCCGACATCTCTCAGACAACGTTAAGCCAAACGTTTGACAGTATTTCCGCCTTGCCAGCCGACGTGCGATACAAACTCCAGCCGTCGGAGCATCCAGGCGTCGAAGTCATGCAAATCCTTCAATCCCAGTGCAGTTCTCAAAAGTCAGGTCGTGTCGAAGCAGCGTTTCGGCTAGCAGGAGGGCTTGTAAGTCTAACAGCAGAGCTCTGGCAGCGGGGAGAAACCACTATCGAATTAGTGTCCGCTGGCCACCTGCTCCAAAATGACCACAAGATCAGGGCAATCAGTCGCAGCACCGCCAGTGGGTTACATATATTTGTTGTTATCGGTCCTGATCTCGTCGGGAATGAATGGGTGTCGGGCATTCGCCGGAACTGCAGAATGATCGCCGAGGCGATGGTTCAGGCTACTGCTGAATGTAAATCGGGTATATCGCATAACCAGGCTCTGGTAGCAGAGCTACTAGTTGCAGACGACAGAGATGGTGAACAAGTTCCCGTACCAGAAGGTGTCAAGCGCCAGCTTGAGACTTATACAGGGGAGCGTATACGAGCTATCGGCTATTGGCAAAGGACTTTACTCCGTCATCTACTCCTCGGCTTGGAGTGCGACCTCGAGTGGGATAAACTGCCCAAAGATGTCCGGTCCTTCCTCTTGAAAAGATGCTGCGGGCAGTCCTGCCGCCTTTCTTCCACACAAATGGATTGGATCCGGTCAAGGTTCACTGCAAACGAGTCTCTGGGTATTGAAGAATTCATTTCGCGATGCAATCTTGGGGCCGAATTAGCTGTTTCTGTGACCTCTTTCACTGAGACTCTGCCACCGAACCAGGATCTCCAGCATGCCTTCCTAGACTCATGGTCGGTGGGTGCCCAGCTCCCAGCAAGCCCGAACCTGTCAGATCTAGGGTTTGTTGGAACAGTCAAGCTTGTACTGTCTCGACTCCATGAGAAAATCAAAACATGCATCAAGTTCACCGTGATCTCTCTCGTTGCGGATCCGGAATACCAACGGGAGCTGAAATACATCCTTCGTGGACAACCTTTGATTTTTGCCTGGCCGGCAACCCTAATTCTTAATACGGTCTGGACGATCTGTAAAGCTCTTCAGCGGTTTATCCTTCCTTTGGTTTTGGTATGTATTGCTTTCCTTGCGTTTATGATTCAGCTAACTGGGTAATAGCTACACGGTCGTGAGAAGGTCTCCACCCTCTATAAGAATATGAAAGGCAGAAAGACGGTTATTGAGAGCAACCGCGTCATAATTGAGAGCTTGACCGGTCCTTCGACAGGTTTCCTCGAGACTCTACCGGATGGTACCTTGCGACTCTACCAGTACTCTGGGCGACACGAGGAGAAACCAACTGACAATAAGCAACTGAGGGCCATCAACACTTACAAGGACAAGCTCATTCTCGAGAAGAGGGAAGAATATCACAATGGGTCCCTGACCAACGAATTTGTCTACGATTATACGTCGGTCAATGATGGTCGAAACGCAAACTTGCCATCAAGACGTCAATGCATCAGCGGCGTCCTCAACGGGCAAATCGTTCAGTATGATAAAAGAGGCCACATCATGTCTGGGTCAACCATGCGAAACGGAGACCCGGTGTCGTTTGAATTCTCGTATCGGAAGCATGCCAAGTTTGATGATGAGCTACTGCGAGCCGAGTTCGTTTCCGGGCATAACAAAATCCAGGTTGCCTGGTGCATGCCGCCTCAGACTCGTCCGGACAAATTGAACAAATGGATCCCTTATCCTCGTGTCACGGAGGCCACGTTCACGAAAGAATCCGACGTTTACAATGCGAAATGGACATATGATCACAAGTTCCATCCCATCATTTCCACCACTCTCAACGGCGAGTGTTCGCCAACACCGCCCATGATAGAGAACGACTGGTACAATGTTTTGCAGAAGCCGAAGAACTGCAGCTTCCTGGATGATAACCCGCTCTTCTCATTCTCTTCTATCAAAGCCGGGTTTGTACCGCGCATGTTAGGTTTTAATGTCAAGCGGTATCCCATTCCCACCTCGCTCGCCAGAGAACATCTATGGAAATCTTGGAAAAGCGGAAAGGAATTCGACGCGGCTACCACGAGATGGATGGACGAACTTCTCTTGAGGTCTGATCGAGTACTCAAGCCTTACTGGAGACGCAGAGATTTTGGCAGACTTGAGGCTGCTGGGAAGTACCTCGATTCCTTTGGAGACACCGTACTTGCGAGGGTTGACATGAATCCGGAAGTCAGCTCCTGGACATGGCTCGCTTTCAAGATGAGCGACTTGTATAGTTTCGGTCAGGGCGGTGATGCGCGTATCAACACGAGAACGCTCTCTACGCAGCTACGGGATAGCGACAGCCAACTCCATGTTCTCGCGCTAGATACCGCGACTTGGCCTAACGAACCCGGTGGTGTCTCGGCTTGCCGACGGGATCTGGTCAACAACCTCAAAACTACTAGATGGCATATCCTCGCTGAAGCGGCTACCGATTTTGGTGTCCCCCGGTTTCAGATTGAGAGAAATGTGCAATCGCTTGCCGTCGTGCCTCAGTGGGGTCTGGACTTCCTCAACCCTACTCACGGAGTCTTCCAGAGCTCGCTCGATTCGGAGGTTGCGGAACGCTCATTCGACACGCGGAAAAGTGATATTGAACAGAATTTCATTCCCATTCTCACCAGTCTAGTCCGCTGCGCTCGTAGCACTCAACACACCCGCCAGCACATTGAAGAAGCTACAAAAGCTTTAGTTGATTTGAACACCTACTTCGAGTCTTCCCGGAACTGGAACGATGTCTGGATGAGTGACGTGGTTAAGGATGCCTGGAGAAAGTTATGGTTGGCCGACGATCTTGATGGTGTCATACCCATATCCCAATGGAGAACTGCGGAACATCCGACGTTGGTGCAACTCGATACCGCGTTGGATATGTGGCATCGCTGTAAGTTCCTTTCCTCGATGTCCTTGCCTGGACCATATGTACTGACTCAGTCTCATAGATCTGTTTGTCTTCTCTGTTCCTGTCCCCGAAAAGATTCCCGATATTTTCCAGGCATCACATCATTTCACCGGCGCCACTTATGGTGTCCTCTGTAAGATCAAGCGGAAGTGTGCCCTGCATGTGTGGGATCACTCCATCAGCTTGAGAGAAATGGTCACGTTCTTGTCTGGCGCCATCTCTTTCGACTCTTCCTTCGTCAACACCACTCTTATCCACCTGGGTCGTCTGTCCTGTGTCCTGGCTGAACATCACGCGGACGTGGTCTTGCCGTGCGCTGCATTTTTCAACCCCGGCTGGGAGGCAGAGTTGGGAACTTGTGAAGGTGCTCTGCAGCACCGTCGGGCATTCGAGCGAAAGATCGACCCGGTCGTCAACGGCATCACTGATATGGAGAAATACAAACCCATTGAGACCATCAAGACCGAAACGCCTACTGTGGTCATGCTGTCCCATATCCGGTACGTTCACTTCCAATGATTGGAAAATATCTCAATTCAGTGTGCTAAATTCCCGCGATAGATATGTGAAGGATATCAAAACCGCCGTCATGGCCACCGATGTGATTGTCAACCGATGGGGCTTCAAGGACTATCGCCTCCACATTTACGGAGACATGGAAAAGACGCCTGGCTACTCCTCGGAATGTCAAGAGATCATCGCGTCCAAGGGTCTTCGCGATCACGTGGTTCTCAAGGGTCTGGGTAACCCATCGGTGGTGCTCCAGGATGCGGTAAGTTCCCCTTGTCACCGATTGCAAGTATGTTGATGTGCTAACCCTGTCTTAGTGGCTGTTCATGAATTCGTCCATTTCCGAAGGTTTGCCCTTGGCCATGGGTGAGGCTGCATTGACAGGAGTTCCCGTGGTCTGCACCGACGTTGGCGCGTCGTTCTGCGTTGTCACGGACAGCAAAACTGGCAAGCGGTTCAGTGAGGTCGTCGCGCCCAATGACGCCCTGTCCCTTGCTCAAGCGCAAATCCGAATTCTCGCCTTGGTCGATGAATGGGCCCCGTTTGCCGAGGACGAGGAGGGCTATCAGCCGCCGAAGCTGTCACTGCGCCCCAGTCCCGAGGAGGTGGAGCAGATCACAAAGAGAATGTACGCCAAAACCGAGCAGCGACGTCGACTCGGTATGCGCGGGCGCGATAACGTGCTCAACAATTTCTCCGAGCACCGGTATCTCCGGGAACACGAACAGATGCTCTGGATTGGCAAGTACCAAAGCCGCAGCTTCATTGCTCGTGAGCGGATGGCCTCGTCGAACAGCTCGTTGGGCTTCACCAAGGAGAGGATTCATTCATCGCAGCCGTCCCGAACGTGGTTGGGGAAGCTACGACGTGGACCGGAGCCACTCAGCTCTGCTGAGTCGAGCTCGGATTCCGTTTGATATGCTTGTAGATATGTTTGGTTTAGAGTTTACGATATATGCTTATAGACATAGAGTAGTACATATTGTTAATATTAATGCTAATGGTATATACAATACTTTTTTTTCCATTTGATGTATCGTACCTCTCCAAGTAAAAAAGAAGAGAAGAAAATGTAAGGCCAGATAGGGTTTACATACTAGTACTAGTATATCTACAATCTTTCTACTCTCAATCAGCACCTCAAGACTTCAATGAAGTTCTAGTATATAGGTACTAGACAGTACTATCACTAACATCCATATATACCCCCACGGAGCCCAGAGATACTTCTTCTCTGTAGGATACCCTATTATAAAACAGTGATGTAGTCTGTGGGTGCAAACAGCCAATCATTAGGTTTAGGGGTGTTAGCAACGTCGAATTCAATAATTGGGTTAACTACTACTCGTTACTGATTCAAGGGCGTCCAATCCTCAGCTGAAACTTTTGGCATCTTGTTCGGGTGATATCGATGGTAGTTCAACATCGTGGAGATTGGGTCTTGATGATGATGGGTTGTTATGGGTTCTTTGTTGGTTCTTTTTGTTCCCTCCTTTTTTTTAAAAAATTTATTGATTTAAAAGTGTGGATTGTTGGTGTTGAGGTTAGTACTACTAGTAGTAGTACGCTGGTTTAATCTTCCAGACAAAGGGAATTGTAAGTTCATCATAGCAAAGATTAAATCAAATCTTCTGATTGAACGTATTATGAAGCATGTCTCTGGTAGATCTCCACAAGAACACCATTCCCCGCTTTTCTGTGGTTATATGAACCCTTCCTACTCCTTAGTATATGTTTAAAAACACACGATTATTTATACTCCTACATGGATGCGATGGATGACTCGATAGTATGCCGGGACTATCAATCCCGTCTTCTCACTCTTTAGTCCACAGGACTTTGGGGTATCTAACTGGTGGTACTGCTACTGGGTGCAAATCTTCTTCTGTCCAAAGGGGATCAGGATTTGGACACGTCCGCGATGATTTTGTAAGTCGCGGCGTGGATGCTTAAAGGTCGGGTGCGTGGGTATACGGCCCCGACGATTTGATGATTGGGTCCATACTGTGGGTAGATCCCTTCGGATAACTCGATGAAATGCGCCTGGGGTCGGGCCTCGTGCAGCATGTCGAGAATGCGCTCGCTCCAGAGACCGGAGCATTCGTCGTCAATGAGCTGAAAATACGGGTTCAGAGGGGGGCAGGCCGAGTCCAGATCGATGAACCGAATCCGCATGTAATTTAGGACTTGGTGGGTATTGAGACTATGTACCGCGCCGGTGATCAATCGCTCGAACGCCCGGATGAAGTGGAGATTGGTGATGCGCGAAAAGTCGTCCAGGAATGGCAGTCCGGGGCTGGTCCGCTTGTCACGGCAGCAATTCTTGACCACCAGGTCTAGTGATCTCAATTTCGAAGACTTGGGCGGCCAGACCGACAACGAGTTTCGCGTGGGCTGGAACAGACACGCACAGACCTTGCCCGTGAATGCGAGGGATTCCAGATGTGGTACGACATCGCCGAGCAAGCGACATAGATGAGGGGGGTTAACTCCGTCGCCCAGCCAGTTGGTCTGCGTGCTGTCCTTGCTGTAGAATCCTTCCAAGCTAATATTAAGGTGTACAATGGAGGGTGACAGTCGTCGTAGAATTTCTGCAATGGTATGGTAGCCTTCGACCTTCGGTTTCGCGTACGCGCAATGCCACTCCTGCAAACCCGGCAATGCTTCGGACAAGTTGCGCCAATGTCGATGGTCGCGCATAATGTTCCAAGCTCCGCGCATCACAAACGAGCGAATCTCCGGTAGTGTCGGCAGTTGCTGACCGGAGAGCCCACACGGGTCGTTCCTGAAGTGGCGTACCATCGGCGGCTTTTTGCAGTGGCCGCCTTCGAGGGTCAAAATGCGTGCCTCCGGAAAGCACGATTGGACGTGATAAAAGATCTCCTCTAGCGTGGCATTATGACTCGCGTAGTGGTATTTGTAGTCGTTTCCATGGTTGGTGTCGGAATCGTCCCATACCATGGTCGTGTGCGCGGCGGCTCCATCTATATCTTCATCATTATATCGCCGGGTGGGAATTTGAGAGCTACTCTTGATGGCTCGCTTGCCCCATACCGGGATCCATATCTCGACATGGCGGACATAGCTGGCTAGATGGGGATGCGCTCGAAACCAACGTGCCGATTCGGATAACTCTTCAGTTGTGCCTTTGATTTTGACTAGTCACGGTCAGACAGATTCTCCGAACGACGACATCATCGACTCACTATGTCTGTAGATCCGATCTTGCACTAACGATCTCCACACCGGTGAGATTAGCGCGAGATTCGACAAAACTTTCCGTCGCGGGTGACGGAGAGATTTATTCCAACTTCGACCAGGCGATTTTCCAGGACCGGTCGTTGTGAAAGCTGCCGCTCGTTCGCCAAAGAGGAAATCAAGGATGGCTTCGTGGATTTCGACAGGGAGGTTTTGAAGCTGCAGTTCGGGCCGGAGGGAACGCGGTGCATCCACAATGATCTCCACATCTTCCATATCGGTATCCACAGAGGACTGGCAGGCCAGCTGGCCAGGCACTGCGGGAGGGGCGATGGGGCCATCGGGCAGCTGGAACTCTGCGCTAGTACTTCGAGTTGATTTGGCATATGGAATAGATGACGAGACCGAGGTTCTCGCCAGCGAGTTTACAGAAACTGGTCGGGGGGGAGGAATTGCGGAAATCATGAGGGGCGACGAGGGCGGCAGGACGACCAACTCGGACGGCATCGAGCAATCGGGGGACCAACAACGCCAACCCGTAGGAATCAGATGATCGTGAAATCGTAAAGGTTAAGTTAAAGCGATACTACACAACCAAAAAAAAAAAACAAAATGACCTCAGTGTCAGCATAGACTTGGT